>NW_004956749.1:0-3276 GCF_000276665.1 Chinchilla lanigera
CCATTCCACCCTGGTGTGTGTTTGTTGCTTTGCTCTGCTTTGCTCTGCTGCCCTGAGCTGTAGCTGTCTGCCATGTGCCACTCTGCCTTATAATCTGCCAAGTACGAACTGAAAACTCCACAAACTGTAAGCGAAATAAACCTTTCCTTCCTTAATTTTGGGAGTCAGGCATTTTGTCCCAGCAATGAGAAAAAAGTAACCGAGATAGAATTTGGTACCAGAGGAGTGGGGTCATTGCTGTGAATATATCTGACCATGTGGTTCAACAGCCTTTGAAAATGGCTTGTGGGGAGTGTTTGGAAAGGTTTGGAGTTGTTGCCTGAAAAAGAAGCGCTAGAATGCCTTCGGCTATTCTGTTTGGGAGATTCTGGTCAGAGTTCAGAAGACCAGAAAGCTGATAGGAATCGTGCCGGTAAAGACCAGGTTCAGGAGGTTTCTGCTGGGAAGAAGGACTGCATTGGTTGTTGGACTCCAGACGATGTGTGCTATGGCTTGGCAGAAAGTTTGTCTGCATTTTGGTGGTGTCCAGAGACTTTGCCTAAGACTGAGATTAAGGGCAGCAGCAGACTGGTTAATCTGGCAAAAGAAATATCAAGGCAGTCAAATGTTGGGGCAGTGGTATGGCTATTGTTGGGGGCTTTTAGCCAGATTTATAT
The DNA here is from genome assembly GCF_000276665.1 of Chinchilla lanigera. Classification (NCBI taxonomy): domain Eukaryota; kingdom Metazoa; phylum Chordata; class Mammalia; order Rodentia; family Chinchillidae; genus Chinchilla; species Chinchilla lanigera. The sequence continues at coordinate 657 of NW_004956749.1, forward strand.
TGAGAATCAAGAACAAAGAGCCCAGCAGGATGATTTAAAATGTGAGTCTGGCCAGAAAGGAAGCTCCAGTAATGCTGTGGACTGCAAAGATAAGGCTGAGGAGATCTCTATTGCTGAGAAGGAACAGGAGAATAGAAAAGATGGCCTGAGGGCATCATAAGAAGCAGCAAGTCTCGACCCTTTGCAGCCTGAAAATGGCAAAGGTGAAAGACCTTGTTTTGAGAAAAAAGCTGCTGAGCTCCATGTTCCAGAATGGCGGCGGCGGCCGCACCAGGTTCCAGAATGGCGGCAGCCTAGAGGATCTGTTCCTCAGAATTGGATTCAGAGTGCCCAGCAATCCAGGCACTCGACCCCTGTGGCCAAGAGAGAGAGGAAAACGTGGCTACTGCTCCAGGTGGCAGCAGACCTTGGCATCATCCACATGGCCCTGGCTTTAGATGCATGGAGAATGCATGAGTTCTGAGGTTTAAGAGGCTTCCACCCAGATTTCAGAAGGCCTGGGAGGCCAGGCAGTGTGCCCCTGAGAGGGCAGTGTGTGAAGCTGTGAGTGTGAAGCAAAAGGTGCCCTGGAGACCTCAGAAGTTTAGAAAAGCCAGGACCGTGGATCATCTGAGGAAAGCTGCAAGGAGGGAGCAAAGTGGGCCTAAGAGAGAAGCTGTGGGAGCTGTAACCACCAGAAGTGCCATAGGTGTGGACTCATGCAAGCCCTTTGGAGCTTACAATGTGCCACAGATTTCTTCAGATTCTGGACATGGAACTACAGGACATAACATTAGCCCTGCTGGATTTTGGACTTGCTTTGGTCCCAATGCTCTGTGTCCCCCTGTTTGTACCTTTTGGAATGGTACTGCTTATTTTGTGCCATTGAACGTTGGAAGTGTTTAACTTTTCATTTGTATGGGGTGCTCACAGCTAAGAGTTTGCCTTACATCTCAGAGGAGACTTGGGACTTGGACTTTTCAGCAATGCTGAAACTGTCAGGACTTTGGCAACTCTTGCAGATGAACTAAATGCTCTTTGTATAAAGGGATGGGCATGAGTCTTTGGGGGGGGTCAGGGGTGGAATGTTATTGTTTGTCTGTGTTTCCCCCCAAAGCCTCATGCAGCCATAGGGCAGGCTTTTAGAGTTGATTGATTATGGGTGTGAGAGCTACACCCACCCTGGGGTGGATAGTTTGCATATGTAAGGGAGAGGAAAAGGGTGCTTGAGCCCATTCCACCCTGGTGTGTGTTTGTTGCTTTGCTGTGTTCTGCTGTCCTGAGCTGTAGCTGTCTGCCATGTGCCACTCTGCCTTATAATCTGCCAAGTAGGGACTGAAACCTCCACAAACTGTAAGTGAAATAAACCTTTCCTTCCTTAATTTTGGGAGTCAGGCATTTTGTCCCAGCAATGAGAAAAAAGTAACCGAGACAATCACAATTTCTTTTCTCTTTTTTTTGGCACTAGGAATTGAATCTGAAGCCTTCTCTCTGAATTTCATCCCCAGCACATTTTAAAATTTCTTAATTTGAGGCTGGATCTCCCTAAGTCACTAAATTGCCCAGCCTGGACTCAAACTTCTGATCCTCTGCCTCAGCTGCCCAGACTGCTGGGATTAGAGTTATGTGCCCCCATGTAGAGAATAGTGTCAGGTAGGAAAATACATAGACAAACATATTAATCTCTGATCTGTTTAATACTACAAATGAAGTGATCTAGATAATGAGAATCATGCCATTATTCATGACAATAAGACCTCATTTTGTATCGAATCTTAACCAGGATAGTTTGTGGGTTATAGATTGCTATGGGTGGGAAACTCTTTTCCTGGGACTGAATAAGCTGTATCAAATGCTCATTGGAGAGAAACTGAGTCAGGCAGCCTAGACTAAGTTAAGGTGTCGAACAAATAACCTCAAAGGAAGTGGCATAATAAGTTAATTATTCATTTGTATGACATGCATTCTAGTTTGGCTATGGCTCTCTTGTAAGCCAGATTTCTTCTGGAATTCAGACTGAAGTTAGTAGCTGCTATCTGGGACATTGTTGGTCTAGTGGCTGGCAATAAAGAGAATATTAGAGCTCAATGATAACCATTCTTTAAAGGATCACATATCCTTCCTTGCATTTTATTGAAAAAATCAAGTTATGTGACCAAATTACATACCAATGAGCCATTGGTATCTAATTCTCCCTCATAAAAAGGCTACATATATTTTCAACCTAGCCCAAGATTAAGCAGGAGCTTGTGAGGTTTGGGGGCAGGATCAGAGCATTAAAGCCTTTTGGCATTTCCAGGACAGCAATGCTTGTAGCAAATTGAAAAATTTAGAAACAGTAATAAACATAATCAGGGAGTTTAGTTAAAGTTCTAATCCCTATTTCACACTGAAGTAAAAAAGTAGGAGGCACATATGAGATTTCACACTGAAATGAAGTAAGAAGCACATATGAGAAGGACTGAGAAAAATAAAGCACCTGGTAAATATTGGCAGTATTAAGATCTAAAAGTCTGAGGTAGATTTCCAGCTCAAAACCAGAATTTAGGGGGCTGGGGATTTAGCTCAGCGGCAAAAGCGCCTGCCTGGCAAGCGCAAGGTCGTGAGTTCAGTTCCCGGTACCAGAGAAAAACCAAAAAAA
>NW_004956750.1:0-3252 GCF_000276665.1 Chinchilla lanigera
AAAAAAAGAAAAAAAGAAAAAAAAAAAAAAATGGAGCTGAAGGATGAATGTATTAAAAGGGTCGGAGCTGAGCTGCACCTCGGACGGCTTCTGAACTAGGTGAGCTGCTTCAGGCCCCACACAGGAGCTTAGGACCAGGCAGAAACCCTGACAGCTCTAGGGGTCTGGGGTCTACTCCCCGCCCCTCCTCTTCTCCCCACTTCCCCTGTTGGAGCTGAGCTTCACCTCGGATGGCTTTGGGAACTCAGTTGAGCTGCTGCTGGCCCCGCACATGAGCTTGGGACCAGGTAGAAACCTGGACAGTGGTGGGGCTGAATCCTGGACATCTTCAGGAAGCCCAGTGAGGTGTGGCAGTGCCTCCTTGACCAATGTGCAAGGCAAGCAGAACCCGGGCACCTTCTGGGGCCTCAGGGGCTACTGGCCACACCCACAGTGTGTCTGCCTTGGCTGGGCTGAATCCCAGACATCTTCAGGAAGCCCAGTGAGGCACCGTGGCTCCTCCCTGACCAGTGTGCAAGGAAAGCAGAAACTCAGGCACCCTCTGGGGCCTCAGTGGCTACTGGCCATACCCATAGTGTGTCTGGGGGTGCTAAGCTGAAAGCCAGACACCTTTAGGGACACCCTTGAGCCACTCTGGAGCCTTCCCTACTACTATGTGAGGTACTTTGAGCCTTGGACAACTTCTGGGGCCTTGCTGGTCACTGCCAGAACAACTCGCACCCCCACCCCCCACCCCCTGGGAGCTCAGCTGAAACCTGGTCAGAGTCAGCAGCCTCTGAGAGTCCACCCTCACGCTACCCTTCTAGTGTGGGAAGCTGGCTTTTACCTGGGCAATATCTAAGCCTTGGTGAACATGACCAGCATCCCCCCCACTCTTGTGGAAGCTGGGTTGAACCCATCTCAGGAACTCTGGTGAGCTTCCCCCACCCTTCCCACACATGCCTGGGAACCAGCTGAATGCAAGAAAGGTTGAGAGCATCTAAGACCCAACTTGCCAAAACTCACCAGCACAGGGGCTGAACTGAGCATGTGGATCTACTCACACACAATCAGGAGAGTGAGGTTGCACTCCAGGAAGCCTCTGGATCTTCATAAATGAAAAAATGAAGGAGAAAAATGCAATCCCAGATCTCTACAACACCCAAAACAAGTCCAGGAGAGATCAACACAGAAGAGCCTGGAAGTCATACACCTGAAATTTCTGAAATGATAGCAACTGAAGTAAAGGGCCATTGAAGACATCAGATCACAAATAATGTCTCAGATGAGAAAAGAAATGACAAAAATAATGAAAGAAATGTTCAGCATATCCAAAGATGACATAGACAAGAAAATAGAAGAGCATAGACAACTCAGTGAAACCTTCAGGGAACAATATAGAAAAGAACTAGAAGGTATGAAACAGATGCAAACAGATATCCAGGAAATTAAAAATTCCATTGAAAGCTTGCAAAACCACCTGAACAAAGCTGAAGATAGACTTTCAGATCTTGAAGACAGCATAGCCACCAGTGAACATGAAAGGAGGTTATCTTTTACAAACAGCAAGGAACCAGGAAATACCAGTTCAACAACTGCAAGATAAGGCAAAGAAAACTAATGTCAGGGTAACAGGTATTAATGAAATAGCAGGTGTCAACACAAATGACATAAAAAGACTATTTTCAGAAAATTTCCCAGGCATGGAGAAAGAATTGGACATCCAGATAAGTGAAGCATATAGAACTCCAGTTAATCATTACCAAAATAAATCTATACCCAGACATATGATGATCAAGATCCTCAAAACTCAACAAAAGCTCAGAATATTAAAAGCTTTTAGAGAAAAGAAACATAACCTATAAAGGTAAGCCTATCAGAATCATGGCAGACTTCTCAACACAAACCATCAAGGCAAGAAAAGCTTAGAGTGAAGTATTTCAGGTACTGAAAGAAAACAACTTCCAACCCAGATTGATGTATCCTGTAAAATTTCTTTCAAATTTAATGGAGAAATAAAATATTTTCATGATAAAGAACAATTGAAGAAATTCATGAGCACCAAGTCAATCCTACAAAGAGTACTAAAAGATATTGTAGAAAGAGCTAGAAAGGAATCACTAGGCAGAGCAAGCAACTAAACAGGGAAAAAGGAGGATCCAACAGCAGGAAAACAGCATGACAAACATAAGCCAGTACGTATCAGTTATAACCATCAATGTAGATGGTCTCAATGCACCAACCAAAAGAAGCAGACTTGCAGAGTGGATTAGGAAAAAAACCGAACTATATGTTGTATACAAGAAACACATTTAACTCAAAAGGAAATTCATAGACTGAAATTAAAGGATGGAAAACAATACTCCATGCTACAGGAACCCAGAAAAAAGCAGGTGTAGCTCTTGTGTTTGCAAACAACATGAACTTCAAACCAAGAACAATCAAAAGTTATAAAGAAGGTCACTACATACTTGTGAGGGAGAAGCTTCAAGAGGAGGAGATAACAATCTTAAACATCTATGCACCAAATATAGGAGCACCAACCTATATAAGACAAATTCTAACAGACATAAAAAATGAAATAATTAGCAACACAATCATAACAGGGGACTTTAACACACCATTGTCACAAAGAGTTAGATCAACAAGACAAAAGATTGGGAGAGAAATAACAGAACTTAACCAAACTTGTGCTCATATGTACTTAGTAGACCTTTACACAGTGTTCCACCCAACAGCATCAGAATACACATTCTTCTCAGCTGCACATGGTACATTCTCTAAAATAGACAATATACTAGTACATAGAACATGTATAAGTAAATGCAAAGGAATTGAAAATATCCTATTTTTACTATCAGAACATAGTGCAATGAAATTGAACATCAATGACAAAAGAAAACACAAAAACTCCATAAACAGTTGGAAATTAAATAACATCCTCCTGAACAACCAATGAGTCACAGATGAAATCAAAGCAGAGATTAAACACTATTTACAATCAAACAAGACTGGAGATACAACCTGCAGGAACCTGTGGGATGCAATGAAAGCAGTCCTCAGAGGGAAATTTATAGTGGTGAACTCCCACCTTAGGGAAACAGAACAAGCACAAATAAACAATCTTATGCTGCACCTCAAGTTCCTAGAAAAAGAAGAGCAAGTCAAACCCAGAGCTCAAAGAAGTCAGGAAATTATAAAGCTCAGAGCAGAAATTAACGCAATGGAGACTAAAAGAACAATACAAAGAATTAATGAATCAGAGTTGATTCT
>NW_004956751.1:0-3111 GCF_000276665.1 Chinchilla lanigera
ATGTCTGTTAATGTTTCCCTCCTTTTATCTTTAAAATAAAAAAAATTTACTTTTCAGTAGCCTCTACCAATGTAAATAGTAGTGAAAATCCATGGGATATGCAATCTCTGAGTGGGGAATTAGGCTGAACATGACAAAAAACTGAAAAAATCCCTTCCTCAGGCATACTACCATGTTTTGGTGCTTAACAATCATGTGACTGCTGACTATTGTGCAGAACTGCATCCCTAGAGGGCGTGCTTGTGGGACACTAATTACATTCTTTTAGATGTTATCACAGAGAAATAGAGTGTCTCAACAAGAAGACTTTCGGGCTAAAAATGAATTTCAGAATTCTGTTAGCATAGGTAGAAAGGAATATTGATTTCTCTGAACTTCCATACTTGTGTGTTGCTTAGCAATACATTCTCAGAGATACACTGGTAGTGATTCCATGCTTGTGCAAAGCTGATAGAGTTCACTTTCAGTCTTGATTACTTTTTTCTCTTTGCTGAGAAAAAATACTCAGTGCCCAAAATTAAGGAAGGAAAAGTTTATTTAGCTTACACTTTGTGGAGGTTTCAGTGCATCCTTGGCTGGCACCAAGGCAGAGTGGCACATGAGAGAGGGCAAACGTTCCCGGCGGCACAAGACAGCAAAAGCAACAAGAGCACAAGAGGAAGAGTGGCAAGCAGCCTCTTTCACGCCCTTATTTTGTCTGCAAACTACCCACCCCAGGGGCAGGTGTAGCACTCATACCCATAATCCCAGCACTGGACCATAGACCAATCAAAAATTTAGAATCTCAGCACATGACTGCATGAGGATTTGGGGGGACATGCAGACACAAACCATAACATTTATACAACAAAAATGCTTGTGGCTCACTAGGGGGTTGCTTATGGGGATGTCACTGTGTATACGATCATCACTGACCAAAGTGTCATTACAGACAGTAAAAGTCCCAGTGTTTCTAGTTGAATATTGAAACACGTACAACCCAACTGAGATAATTTTAAGGAACAGGTGAGCAGAAGGTAAATACTGCTCTTCAGAGTACTTCAAAGTTTTCTTCAGTAAATACTTGCATTGCATCATTTCTCCTTCCAGAGAACAAAGCTTCCAGAGGAATACTTTGAGAACGATCCTCAACACAAATCAATTCACAGATTTGTTCCTAATATTTCTAACACTGGAATACTTCCAGCTGAATGTGCAATAGCAACTTTGGTAAATGTCTCTTATTTCTTGAGCATGCTTAGGAACTGGTCTTGTACAAAGAAGGTTTCTTTTCAACTTAGATTCTTGATATTATCATCAGATCTTTCTTAAGAAAAGTCTTTCTCTCACTGCTAAAACAAAGTACAAAACACCCAAAGGTAAAATGGGTAAGGTTCATTTAGCTCACGGTCTGTAGAGTGTATAGTCCAGAATGGACAGGCTCCAAAGTAGGGAAGCACACGGCAGAAGGACACCAATTCATAGCAGGGGAAGACAGAAAAGAAACAACAGCAAATATTGGAGAAAAGCCTCTTTCTCTCCTTTATACTGTATTCACTTGAGTTGGATTAGGGCAATGCCAATCCAATTAGTGGACTGACTGATCAACAATCACCTGCCTGTCATCTCGGTACCCTAATGCTACCATGGCACATTCTATATTCAGCCACCTCTGCAAAAGCAGGAAGCTTTAGGGGCCCATCTAGACACAAATCATAACAAAGCCATTCAAAGGATAGCAAATAAACATACTTGGTTCCCACAATAATTATCATTTAAAACGGTGTGTTTATTCTTCTTATCACAGTATCCTTGCAAATAAGGCTAGTGAAGAGTCCCCCGGACACCTCAGCACACGCACATGCTTAACACGGTGAACATTATACATGGTGTGGAGTGGAAAGGAGAACGATAATGAGACCATGTGAGCCACAGAGACAGATTCTATGAAGGTCAAAATAGGTACCAAAATGTGTTCCAGGATACTCACTGCCTTCAGTTCTCTGTTCCTTGGGTGATGATCATCAGTCCATCCCTGCTGAGAGCTTGTGTCTGCTCATGACGTTGCCCAGGATGACAGTAGCAGCAGTTCCTAGGAAAGGTTTGTGAGCCTGATAAGTGGTAGCTGAGTCCTCACATTTGTGTTATTCCTATAGAATTTTGAAAGTGAGATTTTATCGTATGTGTTATAATAAATGATAAATATTTAAGTGGTTTAGATTGTTTTATTCCTTTCTCTCTGAAATGCTTATTGGACAGTCACCCGCATGGGTTGCAGAGAAAGAGCACTTAGATCAATAGTGGCTTCTCTGGCATCTAGTCAAAGAATGGAGAGGAAGCTCAACTCCTATGCTTGAATAGAAACCCCTCGGGGACACTTTCACTTGCAGAGGCCCATAGTGCAGCAAGGAGAGCTGGGTATGAGGAAGGAGTTTCCTTGTAAAGTAGGTAGGCTTGATGTTCCATGGGATAACACTGTGATTTCTGTTAATCCTTTGAATGTATTGGTCAGGAACAGAAATTTGTCTCAGAAGAAGGAAGTTGGCTGTTTAGGTGCATGGAATATATTCAGAGAAAAGTGGGAAGGGGTTCTCAGAGGTCCACCTTTGGCATTTAGCAGAAAAGTCTCCAAAGAAGTAGCTAGAGCAAAGGGGAAGAAGGAGGAGAGGGCAATCAGAGAAAGCAAGGTAGGAGAGGGTTTGGTCAGAGTGCTCACTTAGGCCAGGAATTTGCATCAACACTTACTGGCTACCTAGTTGTTAAGCTGGGGAAGAGGAAAGAGATACAACAATGCTCTTGAGGTTTCTGAGCTCTAGATCTAGTGAAATAGCCAAGAGGTATTTTTCAGATATATGAGAATTTGCAGTTGGGGTTCAGATTACAGACGGACAAGGAAGGTTAAGAAGAGAAACAGTGATGCTGGTGATCAGTGACCAATGCAAGGTCAAGACACACGCTGTCAAGTTACCAGTGGAGGTAGAGGTAACAGGAATTATACACATATTGGAGTGGGGTATCTCAAATGTATGTTTTTGGCCCATGCTGTTAGGCAAAGGCAGTGCTATTTACATATTAGGAATGTGTGCGGAGTGGAGAGCAAGGATGAACAACTTCTGTGTAAGCTTCCAGGCC
>NW_004956752.1:0-3270 GCF_000276665.1 Chinchilla lanigera
TACAGTTAATATGAATATTAATTACAGTTAAAATGAATATTAATTACAGTTAATATGAATATTAATTACAGTTAAAATGAATATTAATTACAGTTAATATGAATATTAATTGACATCCAGAGATGCACACACAGTATGTGCATTCTTTTACTACATGTTTTATGTTTCCTTTTTGATAATAGTTTATGTGCAAATACTAAGAAAATGGTACTTGGAGGTATATACATAAAACATCAAAAGATTTTTTTGAGAGGTGAGAATTTATTGTATTTTACTCTATTAAAAATTCTGCGGGTTTTACATATTTGTATACTCACAAGGCATCACTCGGTATGTGTTATTTCTTGCTTTTGCACACATTATTAAATTCTTAGCAATTTGCTACATTGTCACATACTTTTTAACCTTTTTTTTGTTGGTGATAGGATATTCATTTAACTATTCTAAATTTTCTCTCTCACACTTGAATTCAAACAGGTAGCTTCACTGATTTAACCTCGAACGTTTTAAAGTCTTTCACAGTGCTTCCTTGAAATATTATAAGCTCTGCCAGGTGCTGATTGACGTCTCAACATCATTGTTGCAAATGACCTGCCATCTTGTTTACGGACAAATCCTGTTGATTTTCTCTTATCTTCAGGCACATACTGCATGTGTGCAGTATCATTTAATTTCAGTAATTCCTCCTGTATCATTTAGAATTTATGAGTTATGCCAGGTGTTGGGGTCCAAAGATAACTTGGGGAACTTCAGGAAATTATTCTTTAATGCTCAATGCTATGTCGTTTATTCATCCATCTGACCATTTGTCAACTTACTTTGAAATCACACACCTGAGTCAATTTTAAAACTAAGCATATCAAATCTACATATGCAAAGGGAAGTAGTCATCCATTTTAGGGATGTGCTTGTTTGATGCAACTGTACCTCAATCATGTAGTGTTCTCTGAGTCCCACTTTCAGAGATAGTTTCACCATCATCTCCAATCTAGTCAGTTCAGCCATCCTAGTCAGTCCTAAGACAGGCTAATGGCAGCAGATCTGGAATGACTACACTGCCTGTTAGAGACTGCTGGTTGTTTGGCTCAATGTGGAATGTGGCTAGGACACAGGAATAGGTTGTCTATTAGTGCTATAGGCTTGTGAAGACCATTTGAAGTAAATAATGCTAAGCAAAGCACATTTCTATCACTAGCTGAACACAGGCTCCATACCCAATGCACATTTTTGGTGAACTAGAAAATTCTGCCTGGAGTGTAAGAGAATGTTTTGCTGAAGCTATAGACAGAACAAAGATTATATTAAGAGCAGGATTTAGTTACCTAAATATTTGCAATTATTTTCATTAGATTTTACAATTCTAAAGGAAAGGAAAGGCAAGGAAAGGTAAGGAGACATGAACCAACCAAACATACAGAGAGAGAGAGAGAGACAGAGAGAGAGAGAGAGAGAGAGAGAGAGAGAGACAGGACAGATAGAGACAGAGATAGAGAGAGACTTGTCCCTAAAGCTTTGAGCAGAGCTAGTCTTAACCATGCTCCTTAGCTTATACCAGTCCACAGAGAAGAGAGAGATTTAGTATTCCTTTATGATCCTCAAATCCCGTTCTCCCACAATATCCCAATAAGTGTTTTTGTCAGTGGCAGAACTGACTTGCACAGATGAGCATCTTGAGCTGCCATGGATTTTATCACGTCCAGTAAACTGTGTGTTATAAGACAAAACAAAGTGAGATACACATATTGTCATCACTTCATAATTATGATTTAGTAACTCAATCTTTCTGTGTGTCAGAATCCATTGTGAGATTTTTATGAAAATAATGATGCCTGGCTCCACCCTATTTGGCAAGGTTTCTGAGTATCTGTAATTATTTAAAGCTCCCAAGTTGGTTTCAATGCAGAGGAGTAACTGAGAACCAGTATTTTATACTAAAGTGGTTAGATGAATGGTCAGAGGTAGCAAACGAGACAAGCTCCTGCTCAGCTGTCCAGGGAGACCCTGACCTGGCACCAGGTGGTGCTGTGGGTACAACTCTGAGCCTCCTTCCAGTTTCCCCTGCTGGTCATAAGGAACCTACCAGCTACCACAGAGCAGCAGGGGTCTCAGCAAAGAGGAAAGCACCTCTTGACTTGGAGCATTCCGCCTGCTTTAAGTGAACACGGGGTGAATAGAAAGAGTTTCTGCTTGGAAAGGTATGAAGTCACGTAAGAAACAAACACAATATGAACAATTTGTTTGTGTTCTGGATGTGCTTAATTTTCTGGGTCTATTAGAATTTAACAGCTAAAAGTAGAACACAAAATATAATCAAATTAATTATTTAAATTTAATTATTATTTAAATATTAAAATCATCCTGTACATATAGTTTCACCTGTCTATGTGCCCTTTTCTCTATCTACCTTTGTCTCTATCATCTGTTTATCTATCCACAGTAAAACAGTGGGTACACACATATACTTGCCAAAAGAGTAAAACGTTAAAAAGAACACTGTGACTTCATTATGAATTCCATTCAGCAACCCTGGGGCCAGGGTTGGGTGAAAACCATTCGTTTTATTTCATAAGGAATAATAAGAGGGTTTAGGCTATTTAGTTTAATGTTTACTTTTTAAAAATCATAATTGTAACTTTTTGAAGTGTATTTTACCTTTTATTGATTCAGAAAATGATGCTCAAACCCATGAATTCAAGTCAAATTCAGTTGCTTTGAAACTTTATCCGTTTAATTTGAACACAACATCCTCTCTACTGCACCCCAGTCCTCCGTTGTCCAAGTGATCTTTTTGGTAGGAGTCGTGGCAACGATGGTAAAGTTTTCTGTGAGGAGTGAAGAATAAGATACAGGGTCCCTTTTGGTTGGTGGTCATGTGTGTTCCTCATGGAGTGAAGAGTTCTCCTAAGATGGGGTTGAGGGTCTTAAGCTTAGGCTCAGTTGGCAAGGTCATTTTTCAACTTTTTCTCTGGATAATCAGTGGGAAGGACACAAGGAAGGCAGAAGGAATCACCATGTCTTGCCATTTTATATAGTATTTCATTTGATACTTTCAAGAACATGATTATGGGGTTATTTATAATAATAATAATAATGTTTTTTATTTTACTTTAGTTTTTAAGAGATGGTAAGCAGAGTCCCAGAAATGTTTAGTAACTTTCCCAAGTTTATACTCAAAGGTCTAAACCAAGAGAATTTGGACTCCAATGCCTCTTGTACGTAACCAAAATACATTTACCTAGAAGAAAAAAAGAAGTAACAACATTACAGTTC
>NW_004956753.1:0-3271 GCF_000276665.1 Chinchilla lanigera
GCTGGACCATGCATCTATCATAAACTCCAGAAGCCCGCCCCATGACTGCATGAGGCTTTGTGGATGACATCCAGACACAAACCAACCACAGCCCCTTTCTCTAAAGCTGTGATTCTCAAACTCTAACCATTACCAGAATCCCCTGGAAGATGTGCTGAACCCCAGATGGCCAGCCCCAGTGCCAGAGAACTGAAGGAAGCAGAAGAGAGGAGGAGACTGGAGTTCATCACGTGCCAGAGGGTCAATGCTATAATATGTATTTCTCGTCGGTCAGCAGCAAAATCTTTAAAAAGAAATCCCTTTCTGTTACCTGTTTGCCAAGAGCCCCTCCAGCCCCTGCTTGATGACTGCCAAAACCCCACCGCTTCCCAAGAGGGCACCTTCAAGCTCTAGGAGTTGAGAAGAGCCACACCTCACGGGGGTGGCAAAAGTGACAACCCAAACTTCAGTGTCATCACTAAGGACAATCTTAAACACACTTCTCCTGCATAACGTATTGTCTGCTACAAAAAATAATCTTAAGTAAATCGATGGGGGGGTGTCCCCCTTCTTTCTTTAACCGTGTATACATTATTGATGGCCATAGTCATGTAAGTACCGCGCATAAAACTAAAGCAGTAGCTCACCTATGTTCTGTAACCTCATGGAATCAGGATTCCTCCTGAAAAATGGTTCTTAATTTTTAGCTATTTTCTACATAAGTAAAAGTGCCCACGTTTCTCTTTTCTCTCCACCGCTACTGAAGACAGGGTCAGGAAAAGGGCTCAGGCTTCCAGCCTGGGTCAGGCTCCATGGAGCACCCACGTTGGGCCCAGTGGCAGCCCACGCAGCCCACCCTCAGGCCAAGGATTCCAGTCACCTCCTGGCTCATTTGGCAAAAGACCTGTGAGACAGTCAAGTGACTGCTCCAGCCTGTGCCATGGATGGTCTGGGACAATGAGGCTCTGTCCCCTAGTAGGGAAAGTGACTTCAAGGATTGGTCCTAGAGTTAATCCTAACAGGAACTCAGGGGAGGTAGAGACAGTGAAAGTGAAAACTCAACTGACACTTTTCAGAGCAGGACAGAGCACAAGGGGCCATGATGCCAACACACAAAGGCGTCAGGGTGACCGAGCGCTTACTTTGGGCCACTTCCCCTCAGCGTTCAGCCCCAGCTCTTCCTGAATCCCAAGCCCGCAGAGTCTCAGGGCTGTACTGGGACCTGGAGGTGTGTTGAGCCATCCTCCCACGAAATTCAGAAGACCGTAGAACAGACGGTCCACTCCATATGCTGCTGTCTGAATGTTTGTGGTGGAGGGGACCTTATTTCCCATGGGCCCAAGGTCAAGAAATGTGGAGTTACTAAAAACAAAACAGAGATAGGAGTCCTTCTAGCTGCACTGTAGGTATCTGTGGAGCTTTCTCATTGCTACAAAGGTCTTCCTGAAAACTTCTCCAAAATCATCATCTGTTTCCACATTCTGCCTCTAGTACACCAAGTCTACTGCCTTCCTCCATAAAATTGTGCCAAATAGTGGAAGATCTACGGTACGGAACAGGTCCGTATGGAACAGGCAGAAAGGGTGTCGGTGGCCCCGCATCGCAAGACCTCAGGAGAGGAAGCAGAGGTACACCTGAGAGTGGCCTGCTTCTCACCTGAGCTGGCCCCGTCAGTGAAGCTGCAGTTCTGCCTCGAGTCACTAGGCGCCACCAGCTCTGCACCTGGCAGACACTGCTTGTGTGAGCGCTGAGCGTGAGGTCCCTTTGAAAAGGAGAGCCCAGTACACTTCGGACACCAGGTTTCATTTCAATTGTTAAACTGTTTTACTATCACACTAATGAACAGGGTACAAACACCAACGGTAACGTAACACCTTATGCTTATCTCAAGATGGTAAAATTTGAAGATATAAAAATAAAAACTCAGTCATACAATTTCTAAACATGAATGAGTGAGTGAAGTTTCTCTGCTGTTAAATTGGTGATTGGATTTTAACGGGACTAACATGTGCGGTCACATGTCCTGATTTGGGACTAATTTGGGACTTAGGTCTATTTACTGTATCCACAACAGGCCATCAGCTGACTCATATTTTTAAATTTGTGCTTAAAATGTTTTAACCATTCACCCAACCTTTTGGTGAATTATCAAACTAAAGAACGCAGGCCCCCAAACTTAGCTCTCTCATGCCCTGTCTTGCTAAACCCTTTGCAGCACTGATTTATTACACTGTGTGCTATCTTTGGTATATTTCCATAAAAGTGTGATATAGAAATACAAGCGATTACAGGGCCTACTACTATTTTCCTTGTGTCTTTAGCCAGTGAAAGCCAGGCAGGCCCTGGGAAGCAGAAACTGCCAGGTGCGCTTTACCCTGCCTGACAGGCCCCTGGAGACAACCTGAGCCTAGGTGTGCAGCTGCTTCAGCCCTGCCCTGGAGGTCCTGGTCACCTTGAGGCCGCACCACAGCCACTCTCGGTCTCTGTGTCAGAGATGACTCACCCCAGAACCTTGTGCTGCTGAGGCTGGGGCTCATCGGTGAGGCCAGATGTATGTGTGTGTTCCCCTCCCCACTCAGCTCTACTCCACCCAGCTCTGGATCTCAGGGTGCAGGGCCTGAAAGGGGTCTCAAGCAGAGCAGCTCTTATGCTGGGAATACAGATGGGAAACTCAGAATCCGTGCCAGGGCTCCATCCATTCCTTGCCTCTGAAAGTTACAAGTAGGAGGAGGAAGGGTTCGATCACCTCGGTCAGGCTATTAGTCCTTCCCCATGCATCTGCTGGACATGACAGGATATGTGGGACTGTCAGTAAGCATCTGTTGAAAAAAGTGTCAAATACCCCAGGTAATGCCAACTTTCTGTCCAGCATTCTCTCCTGGGAGGTGGTGAACGATTGCTTTCATTCCAGGTGAGCTCACATCTCAGCCCTGCAACAGCCAAGACGTGCTGCTCTGACTTTTGTTCCGATAAAACAAACCTTTGTGACCTTTGCTAAGCTCTTCATCCTCACTTTAGCATTTCCCTCAGAAGGGTTTGGGATGAGCAGTGTCTGCCCGCACGCTGTTCTCTCAGGCTCTGCACCTGGAGAGACACTGGTTACCAAGGCGGAGGAGGATGCAGAACTGAGAATACGCACACACAAACCACACACACACACACAGACACACACTCACACTCACACACACTCACAGTGACACAGAAGCACTGCTGTCACTGGGCCTGAGGGATGAGTGTTCCCAACAATTCAGAGAAAAACTACAGAGACTGAGCTCTTAGAATGTAGCTCCCC
>NW_004956754.1:0-3210 GCF_000276665.1 Chinchilla lanigera
CACGCACGTGAGCGCACGTACACACACACACATACACGCACAGACACACGCACACACGTATCTTCCCTCTGCAGCAAGTAGGGCTGTCCAGCCTCTTCCCCCCACCCCAGCCCAAGGTGTGTGTGGTGGCAGAGCGGGCAGGGGATTCTGGCTAATGTTGGCACCGGCACGGCCACGTCACCCCTCCCCCTTTGCCCACTGAAGAAGAAGCTGCTGACGCGGAGTCCCTACCACGAAGCTCTTGCTAATCTCCTCTTTGGAAAGCCTGTCAGAAGGACCTCCCACGTCCTGCGTGAAGGTCATGCAGATAATGACAAAGAGCTCCTCAGAACCCGGGAGCCCGGAGCAGGTGGCGGCGCTTCCTCCCCAGAGGGCACAGTCGACCAATAACTGGCACCAGCCTCATCGCTCAGCCTGTTTGTTGTGCGGGTGATGGAGCAGTGCTGGTACTCATGGGACAAGCAGCCAGGCACACACTAATGGGCTGGCTTCCTGTGGAGCCTGCTCAGGGACTCTGGCTTGACACTGGTGGCCGTGTCCTGCCCCAGGCCGCGGACACTGCGCAGCAGTGCTCTTCTGAGACAGGGCTGCGGTTGCCTCTACAGAGGACAGACAGTGAGCCCTGGGATCCTTCATCACCACAAAGACTCAATCTGGCTGCAGCAGGGAATCAGCAACAGAGGGAGGGCCGCGTGCCAATAAAACCTCATTGACACAAGAGTCGGAAGGCCAGATGTGGTGCACGAGGGGTCCCTGGCTCAGCTGTAGCCCCATGAACCTCTCGCTGTTGTCCTGGCGTCCCCAGCTGGGCTGCAGTTGGTGGCATAGCTGGGTGGTGTTTCTGCCCTAAGGTGACTAACACTTTGTTTCTTTTCTTGTTTATCCCGCGACTCCTCCCTTTGCAGAGAGTGAGATAAAGTCACGTGTCTCCTGGGTGTGCAAATGGGGTGTTACATCAGGAATAAACCCCAGACACTTGGTTTGCTTTTGCTTTCTTCTCTGTTAAAGTTCAATTTCTGAACTTCGTAAGTGCCGAGAGCGATGGTGGCTCTGTCCTTAGAGGCAGTGTCTGTCGTGGCGGTGTTCTGGACAGAGTCTGAGGGACATACCGGATTCTAGGAGATGACCGGGGGACCCTCCACAGGCAGGCTGTTGAGGACAAGGGACCCCGGGGACCTGCGGGAGTGAGGACAGCATCCCACCTGTCCATCTGTGCCCATTCTTAGGGCCAGTCAGAGAAATCGTCCCGGGGGCAGGGACCTCACCCTCCCAGCTCAGGCTGTGATCCACGCAGACAGCAGTCCAGGAGGGCGTCACACGGGCGCGCACACTCACCTGCCTGCTGCCGTCTACTCTTTCACGTAACACAAAAATAAAATTTGGCCTAGAAAATAATTACAAAAGTAACAGGCACTCATTCTCTGAAGGGTGAGAGTGTGTACTGTGTGCTCTCAGCTTGCGAGTCTCACAGTGAGTCTGGTGGTTGGGAACATGGACAGCAAGTGGTGCTGGTAAACTCTCACTCCGTCCTCTCCCTGGCTGTGTGCAGTCCCAGGAGCAGAGGAGAAGGAGAAGACCTCAGACCTCTGTGTCACTGTCTGGGACCGGGAGGCAGGTGCCACTTCTTTGGTTCTGCTGGCTGTCAGAGGGTGACCGCTGTCACGTCAGTGGCAATTCAGACTGGGTAATGCTGCACTAACAAATATCACCGGAACTCAATCAACAGACAGCACCTCTGCTCCACGGGACTGGCCCCCCCAGGCAGCCACAGGTCTGCCCGGTGATTTTTCTCTCTGGGCACACCCAGAGGGCAGAGGAAGCCTGGCAGATCACAGGACTCCCAGGACATCTGAGACACCTGGAACCTTGAATTTTGCTCAGAGTTCATTGGCCGAAGATATCACATGACCATGACAGTCACATAACGGGGATGGAGATCTTCTCATAAGGAGGGACTGTGAATATTCAGAAAAAAACAAGCATCTTAGTTTATTTTCTACACCAATTCATGGGCACAAATTACCATTTCGAATGGATTCATGCTCTGAAAGTGTCCAGGAAATGAAACAAAATTCGTAGATTATTTATTCTTCAGCTGAATACATTCCTCAGGACACCAGAGTAAAAGTGTTGGCCTCACGGGAACCCCAAGTCTGCATCCCAGTGGGGGGTACAACCTCAGGCTTCCTGAGGACCACTGCCCACTGTCTCAGGCACCAGCCACAAACTGTCCCCCAGGTCTACAGGCCTGGGCGACCCCAGCTGGATTCACCCAGCCTGGCTTACCTCAGTTAATCTCACTTGGAAAACAGGAAACCTCAGGGGGTGCAGCCCCCAAAATAGTAGTGCACCTTTTTGTGTGTGTTTTGTCTCATGAAATTAGTCAGCCATGTGCCTATGTATGTCACACCGTACGATGACAATTCACAGGAGAGAAACTGTCACTTTTCATAATTCAGCGGCTAGAATGATTGCAGGGCGCCTCCAGACCATGAATATTCCCAGCCATTATAAAAGCACGATGGCGCTTGACAGACGTGCTGGAAATGCCACAGAGCCCAGGAGCCATTTGTCACAGCTGGCATTTGGGTTGTCAGAGTCTGGGAGTTCTGTTGGACCTTAGCGCTTTGCTTCTGATTAGAAACAATAAAATGCAAAGTGCTGCACACAGGAAGAGCATCGCTTGCTTCTTCAAAACCCTATAAGGAAGACTCACCGGTGCTTGTCAGACAACCTCCTGCTCAGGTGGCGGGCTGGTCCCAGTCGGGTGGGTGGGTCCTGAAGCCGTGGAAACACTGTACTTGGTGCGGGCCCAGCCATTTCTGGGGTCAGGGCAGGTACTTCCCACACCATGACCAACGAGCCCAGGAAAGGCCTTGGACATGGTAGCATCTGCCCAGGGG
Organism: Chinchilla lanigera; assembly: GCF_000276665.1. NCBI lineage: Eukaryota > Metazoa > Chordata > Mammalia > Rodentia > Chinchillidae > Chinchilla > Chinchilla lanigera. The sequence goes on from NW_004956754.1 coordinate 2,904, forward strand.
TCCAGGGCACATGGGACATGGCTTTAGAGGCTGGTGTGGGAGCAGAAGGAGGTGGCTTACTGTCACACTAAGGACCTTGGGGCTAAGTTTTAGAGAATTTGCCTCTAGACTTATTTTCCCACTTCCTATTTCTGTGATCCTAGGGATGTCACCAAGCCTCCATTTTCCTATTTTGGGGACAGAGGTTGTACGCATGTCTTAAATTTCACAATTTAAGGACCTAGGAGAGTTGGGGGGCAACATTTTGTAATGGTGGAGCAGCTGCTGGCAAAGGGCTGCAAGCAAAACCTCAACATCATCTTCCTCA
>NW_004956755.1:0-3270 GCF_000276665.1 Chinchilla lanigera
TACAGTTAATATGAATATTAATTACAGTTAAAATGAATATTAATTACAGTTAATATGAATATTAATTACAGTTAAAATGAATATTAATTACAGTTAATATGAATATTAATTGACATCCAGAGATGCACACACAGTATGTGCATTCTTTTACTACATGTTTTATGTTTCCTTTTTGATAATAGTTTATGTGCAAATACTAAGAAAATGGTACTTGGAGGTATATACATAAAACATCAAAAGATTTTTTTGAGAGGTGAGAATTTATTGTATTTTACTCTATTAAAAATTCTGCGGGTTTTACATATTTGTATACTCACAAGGCATCACTCGGTATGTGTTATTTCTTGCTTTTGCACACATTATTAAATTCTTAGCAATTTGCTACATTGTCACATACTTTTTAACCTTTTTTTTGTTGGTGATAGGATATTCATTTAACTATTCTAAATTTTCTCTCTCACACTTGAATTCAAACAGGTAGCTTCACTGATTTAACCTCGAACGTTTTAAAGTCTTTCACAGTGCTTCCTTGAAATATTATAAGCTCTGCCAGGTGCTGATTGACGTCTCAACATCATTGTTGCAAATGACCTGCCATCTTGTTTACGGACAAATCCTGTTGATTTTCTCTTATCTTCAGGCACATACTGCATGTGTGCAGTATCATTTAATTTCAGTAATTCCTCCTGTATCATTTAGAATTTATGAGTTATGCCAGGTGTTGGGGTCCAAAGATAACTTGGGGAACTTCAGGAAATTATTCTTTAATGCTCAATGCTATGTCGTTTATTCATCCATCTGACCATTTGTCAACTTACTTTGAAATCACACACCTGAGTCAATTTTAAAACTAAGCATATCAAATCTACATATGCAAAGGGAAGTAGTCATCCATTTTAGGGATGTGCTTGTTTGATGCAACTGTACCTCAATCATGTAGTGTTCTCTGAGTCCCACTTTCAGAGATAGTTTCACCATCATCTCCAATCTAGTCAGTTCAGCCATCCTAGTCAGTCCTAAGACAGGCTAATGGCAGCAGATCTGGAATGACTACACTGCCTGTTAGAGACTGCTGGTTGTTTGGCTCAATGTGGAATGTGGCTAGGACACAGGAATAGGTTGTCTATTAGTGCTATAGGCTTGTGAAGACCATTTGAAGTAAATAATGCTAAGCAAAGCACATTTCTATCACTAGCTGAACACAGGCTCCATACCCAATGCACATTTTTGGTGAACTAGAAAATTCTGCCTGGAGTGTAAGAGAATGTTTTGCTGAAGCTATAGACAGAACAAAGATTATATTAAGAGCAGGATTTAGTTACCTAAATATTTGCAATTATTTTCATTAGATTTTACAATTCTAAAGGAAAGGAAAGGCAAGGAAAGGTAAGGAGACATGAACCAACCAAACATACAGAGAGAGAGAGAGAGACAGAGAGAGAGAGAGAGAGAGAGAGAGAGAGAGACAGGACAGATAGAGACAGAGATAGAGAGAGACTTGTCCCTAAAGCTTTGAGCAGAGCTAGTCTTAACCATGCTCCTTAGCTTATACCAGTCCACAGAGAAGAGAGAGATTTAGTATTCCTTTATGATCCTCAAATCCCGTTCTCCCACAATATCCCAATAAGTGTTTTTGTCAGTGGCAGAACTGACTTGCACAGATGAGCATCTTGAGCTGCCATGGATTTTATCACGTCCAGTAAACTGTGTGTTATAAGACAAAACAAAGTGAGATACACATATTGTCATCACTTCATAATTATGATTTAGTAACTCAATCTTTCTGTGTGTCAGAATCCATTGTGAGATTTTTATGAAAATAATGATGCCTGGCTCCACCCTATTTGGCAAGGTTTCTGAGTATCTGTAATTATTTAAAGCTCCCAAGTTGGTTTCAATGCAGAGGAGTAACTGAGAACCAGTATTTTATACTAAAGTGGTTAGATGAATGGTCAGAGGTAGCAAACGAGACAAGCTCCTGCTCAGCTGTCCAGGGAGACCCTGACCTGGCACCAGGTGGTGCTGTGGGTACAACTCTGAGCCTCCTTCCAGTTTCCCCTGCTGGTCATAAGGAACCTACCAGCTACCACAGAGCAGCAGGGGTCTCAGCAAAGAGGAAAGCACCTCTTGACTTGGAGCATTCCGCCTGCTTTAAGTGAACACGGGGTGAATAGAAAGAGTTTCTGCTTGGAAAGGTATGAAGTCACGTAAGAAACAAACACAATATGAACAATTTGTTTGTGTTCTGGATGTGCTTAATTTTCTGGGTCTATTAGAATTTAACAGCTAAAAGTAGAACACAAAATATAATCAAATTAATTATTTAAATTTAATTATTATTTAAATATTAAAATCATCCTGTACATATAGTTTCACCTGTCTATGTGCCCTTTTCTCTATCTACCTTTGTCTCTATCATCTGTTTATCTATCCACAGTAAAACAGTGGGTACACACATATACTTGCCAAAAGAGTAAAACGTTAAAAAGAACACTGTGACTTCATTATGAATTCCATTCAGCAACCCTGGGGCCAGGGTTGGGTGAAAACCATTCGTTTTATTTCATAAGGAATAATAAGAGGGTTTAGGCTATTTAGTTTAATGTTTACTTTTTAAAAATCATAATTGTAACTTTTTGAAGTGTATTTTACCTTTTATTGATTCAGAAAATGATGCTCAAACCCATGAATTCAAGTCAAATTCAGTTGCTTTGAAACTTTATCCGTTTAATTTGAACACAACATCCTCTCTACTGCACCCCAGTCCTCCGTTGTCCAAGTGATCTTTTTGGTAGGAGTCGTGGCAACGATGGTAAAGTTTTCTGTGAGGAGTGAAGAATAAGATACAGGGTCCCTTTTGGTTGGTGGTCATGTGTGTTCCTCATGGAGTGAAGAGTTCTCCTAAGATGGGGTTGAGGGTCTTAAGCTTAGGCTCAGTTGGCAAGGTCATTTTTCAACTTTTTCTCTGGATAATCAGTGGGAAGGACACAAGGAAGGCAGAAGGAATCACCATGTCTTGCCATTTTATATAGTATTTCATTTGATACTTTCAAGAACATGATTATGGGGTTATTTATAATAATAATAATAATGTTTTTTATTTTACTTTAGTTTTTAAGAGATGGTAAGCAGAGTCCCAGAAATGTTTAGTAACTTTCCCAAGTTTATACTCAAAGTCTAAACCAAGAGAATTTGGACTCCAATGCCTCTTGTACGTAACCAAAATACATTTACCTAGAAGAAAAAAAGAAGTAACAACATTACAGTTCA
>NW_004956756.1:0-3261 GCF_000276665.1 Chinchilla lanigera
CTTCCTTTCTTCCTTCATTCTTTCCTTCCTCCTTCCTTCCTCCTTCTTCATATGAAGTTGGAAGGAGTGATACTTTACTATCTATAAATATTCATCCTCAATCTTTCACTACATCTCTTATTTTGAGCATTACTGTCTCATGGGTCTCTTGATGACTATGAAGTCCTTAATGTTCCTATAAAGAGAACAAAATTCTAATCACTAGTACAGTCTTCTGATGACAGCACTGTCTATCTCTGTGGAAGTTGACCTTGGGCCATAATCATCTTAGGTACCAAATGAGGGTAAGAGCCAAAAAGGGACAGGGCAGTGGGACCATGGGAGTTACAATGCTTCCAAAATTCTGAAAAATACTTTAACTTCTCTTTAACAAGTACAACATGGAAAATGTGACAAAGCTTGTATAAACCAAAGACTCTAGACTACAGAGGACAGATATGATTGGCTAAAGTCCGTGGAAATTTCTTCCCAGTGTATTCAATGAATGAGACAGAATCTAATATTACTTACAAAGAATCATTTAATATTTATCAAAAATATATCCTTTTTAAATAAAATACCTTCTGAAATTTGATAAAAATACAATCGGCTGAGCCTTTAGGTCATTTAGTAAATTAAATTGTGAAAATTAAAATATTTAAAATTTTGTTACCCTACAGAAAATCAGAATAGATGGTCTTTATCTCAATCTGATAAAAGCCATCTATGACAAACCAGCAGCCAACATCATACAAAATGGACAAAAATTGAAAACTTTCTCTCTAAAATCAGGAACAAGACAAGGATGTCCACTATCTCCACTCTTATTTAACCTGAGTAACCAATTTGAAGATATCAATATGTAATACAACAATCATTCTTAATTTCCTATCACCTTGTCTGAAATTCAGTATTGCTTGTATTGTTTTTGTGTTATTTTGTAAATGTATGTGTGTTTGTAATTATGTTTTTGTTCTGTTATCTTTAAAATAAAAAAACTAAAAACAAAAAAATAGCATAGTCCTGGAAAATTTAGCCAGAGCAAATGGAAAAGAGAAAGAAATAAAAGGAATAAATAGGAAAGGAAGAAGTGAAATTATCACTATGTGCAGATGACATGATACACTATATAGAAAACTCCAAAAGTTCCACTAAAAAACTGTTTGATTTAATAAGCAAATTCAGTAGTGTAGCTGGATACAAAGTCAACACTCAAAAACAATAGCCTTTCTATACAAAAACAACAAACTCACTGAGAGAGAAATTAGGGAAACAACACCTTTCAAAATAGCATCCCCCCCCCAAAAAAATGAAATACCAAGAATCAATCTAATAAAGAATGTAAAAGACTTCTATGTTAAAAACTACAGTACTCTGAAAAAGTAGATTGAAGTGAATATCAGAAAATGGAAAGAAATCCCTTGTTCATGGATAGGAAGAATCAATATAGTAAAAATGGCCATACTTTCAAAACTATTATACAGATTTAATACAATTCCAATAAAAATTCCAACAACATTTCTAACAGAATTAGAGAAAACAATCCTAAAATTCATTTGGATTGTGAGGAGACCTAGAATAGCAAAGGCATTTCCGGGCAACAAAGGCCAGGCAGGGGGTCATCACCATCCCTGACTTCAAATTGTACTATAAAGCTACTGTGATAAAAACAGCATGGTACTGGCAAGAAAATAGACCCAAAGACCAATGGAACAGACTAGAAGATGCAGAAAAAACTCTAGACATATTCAACCATCTTATATTTCACAAAGGGACCAAATATGTACATTGGAAGAATGATAGCTTCTTTAATAAATAGTTCTGGAAAAACTGGCTCTGCACAGGTCAAAAATTAAAATTGGACCTATGTCTTTCTCCATGCACTAAACTAAATTTGAAATGGATCAAAGATCTAAATATTAAGATGGGAACATTATATCTGCTGGCAGATAAATAGGTAAAACTCTTGAAGACACTGGTGTAAGCAAAGACTTTTTAAATAAAACCCAAATTGCATGGGAATGATCACAAAGAATCATCAATTGGTATCACTTCTTATTACAAAGCTTTTGCACAGCAAGAGAAACCATTAACAGAGTGAACAAACAACCCACAATGTAGGAAAAAATGTTTGCTGAATGTTCCTCAGACAAAAGTTTACTATTGAGAATGTATAAAGAACTCAAAAAAATCAAACCTCCTAAATTTAAAGACCCAATCCAAAAATGGGCATTGGAGATGAATACACTCTTTTCAGACAAAGAAATACAAACAGTAAATAAATAGATGAAAAACGTTCAACATCATTGTTCATTTGAAAGATGCAAATTATAACACTGAGATTGCATTTCATCCCAGAAAAAATAGCTCTTCTCAAAAAGCAACCAATAACAAATGCTGGAGTGGCTGTGGGGAAAAAGGAACTCTTGTCCACTGTTGGTGGGAGTGTAGATTGGTATAACCACTGTAGAAATCAGTGTGGAGATTCCTCAAAAAAACTAGGGTTGGAAGTTCCATTTGACAGAGCTATTCCTCTTCTATTTAACTTCCCAGAAGAATTAAAAACATACCACAGTGATATATGTGCACCCATGTGTATAGCAACACAATTTGTAATACTTAGATACTGGAAACAACCCAAATGCCCATCAACTGAGGAATGAATAAAAAAGATGTGGTCTTTTTTATATAATGGAGTATTACTCAGCCATAAAGAAAATCAGGTTTTTATAGGTAAATGGTTGCAACTTGAGTCCATACTCATAAGTAAAATAAACCAGACACACATGTGTAAACATCATATTGTCTCCCTAGTGTGAGAAATTGAAAGTGTAAATGTGATCCAAAATATACAATAGATATTATAAAATGGGAAGAAACTTCAAAAGGAAAGAGAAACTAGTTTAGGGGAATGGAAAAGGGGAAGTAAGGGAAAAGCAAGATAGATAGATAGATAGATAGATATAGATAGATAGATAGATATAGATAGATAAATAGATATAGTTAAAATAGATATGCTGCTAATTTCTCTCAGTCTACTGAAAAGATAGGTTTGTGCTAATATTGTCTGGATAATTACTTGCTGATATCTCATACTCTGAGTAACTAATTTAAAGATAACAATGCACAATGTGGCAATGTGTTGACCATTGTTACCCTTCTATCATATTGTTCTAGAATTTTGTTCTGTTTATGTCTTTATTGTGATTTTTGTTTCTTTTTCTTTAAAATAAATAAATAAATAAATAAATAAATAAATAAATAAATTGTATTGTTTTATGT
>NW_004956757.1:0-3262 GCF_000276665.1 Chinchilla lanigera
CTTCCTTCCTTCCTTCCTTCTTTCTTTCTTTCTTTCTTTCTTTCTTTCTTTCTTTCTTTCTTTCTTTCTTTCTTTCTTTCTTTCTTTCTTTCTTCTTTTATCCCTAACATTCCCTGTGAGGTCAACCCCACACACTCCTAGCTTTTCCACATATTGTACTAAAGGGACAAGCCAGGGGCTGGAGGACGTCAGTGGTCCCCAAGATGCTGCATGGGGAGCAGAGGGGGACACCCTGCTCTGCAGCCTGCAGTGCAGCCTCAGAGGTGGCTCTGTGCTGGGAGAGCCCATTTCTCGCAGGATGGCACTAAAGTGGGCACAACTGGGGGCAAGGCTCTTGTGAGGCAGCTGAGGAGTTGGGCCTGGCCCACCTGAACCAAAGGGCTGTCCCACCTGCGAGAACCCTTGGGAGCATCTGTAGGTGGAGCAAGGACCCTGCGTGGACCTGCAGGGTGCACTACATGCCAGCCCCCTGCTCTACCTAGGGTGGCATGAGCCTGGCTGCCAGGCCTGTGCCCAGCCTGAGACGTTCCCATCTCTGAGCCTGGCCCTGCTCACTAACGCTGCCCAATGGAGGTGGGGACCCGGACCCCATGAGGACTGAACCCCAGCTGTGACTTCATCCCGGGGCGAGCAAGCGTGGATATCGCCTGTCTCTGCTTATGCAATGCAGCGGCCCGTGCTGTGCTGGTGTGCACACTGCCGGGCTCTGAGGGTCACAGGATGGAGGCAGGAAGTGGGGCCTTGGAGTCCCCCAGAGCCACCCCTCCGGCCAGCTCCTTCCAACCCAGGGCAGGCCTTGACTGGGGTCCTTGGTGTCCTCAGAAACACACCCGCATCCATCACTGCAGCAGCAGCAGGGCCGGGCAGTGAGCATGCTTCTCCTTTTGCACATGGGGGAACTGAGGCCAGGAGGGCCAGTCCCCTCCCTGCCTCAGGTGCTGGCCTGCAGGGAAACCGAGCTGGAGGCGGACCACACTGGAGATCCCGGGCTGCACTGGGATGTTTCTCAGGCATGTTCCCACGGATGCACACTCGGGAAGGGCCTAGGGATGCTTCTCCCCTTCCCATGTGCTCCTGGGAAGGCTTAGGGGTGGGAGGCCTCTGGAGGTGGCTGTGCCGGAACGCCAGACAGACAAGGAGGAAGGGGAGACAGCCTGGAATGCACTAGAAAAGCCGCCTCCAGCAGGGTCCTGGCGCACCTGACCCCCAGGCCCTGCCATATCTCCTGAGGAGTCTGAAGAGTCCAACCCTCACTGCCCTCGGAGGACGCCTCTGGCCGGGGGAGGCCACTGGTCCTCTCTGAAGAAGCTAGTGGCTTCAGCAGAGGGAGTGGAACCACCAGGAGTAAGCACTCTCACATGCCTGACCCATGGTCTATAAAACCCAAAAAGCAAGAAAAAATAAATCAAAGCCAGGCTGCGGTAGCTTCGGCCTCCCATGTCCCTCGCCCCTGCAGCCTCCCCGGCCCGGGCTGCGTCCCACGGCGCCACGGGACTAGGCTGAGTTGGGTTTCCACTCACAGGATCCAGCTCGGAGCGGAACTGCCACTTGGCCCGGGAGCCCGTCAGGTGGGTAAAGCACCTGAGTGATTTAAGGTTTCAAAAAAATACCGTCTGTGTTTTCAGAACGTTTCCTTGAGCAGTATTAACAGATACATTCCAGCCATATTAACTGTTTTTGGTAACATAAGCTTGAAAACCTGTGTTTTTGTTTTTGTTTTTTTAAAGCTGTTTTTGGCGGAAAATTCTGCTTGGTAACATAATAAAACACGCGTCCAGGTGACGTCCGGGTGACTGGCTGTCCTGGCTGCAGCAGAGGAGCAGGGAGGTCCTCTTGTCCCGGTCACACGATCACACACACTCAGGGCGTGCGCAGGCAGGGTGTGTGCGGCCCTCGCGGCTGGCGGAACCGGTGTCTCTGCTGTCATCTGGCCCATGGGCCCACCAGGGAGGGTCTCTGGGACGTGACCGGCGCTGACCCGGCTTCCCAGGCACAGGCCTGTGACCCTCCCCACCCCAGGAGCAGGTCTCTGAGCTGAGAGAGGCCGCGCTGTGCTTGGGCCCACAGATGGCGCCGGCAGCCAGTAGGGAGCAGAACCGGCCACCAGCACGTGGGCCCACGGGGGCGCTGGTCAGGTTCTGGGGCTAGCTGGGCTCCGGCCCTGTCCTCCCGGTGCCCAGACATTGGTCCCCACTTCAGAGCTGTGGAGACCCCTGGAGGGAGGCCTGAGTCCTGCACCCTCCAGTGCCCCGCAAGAGGAGGAGGAACAGGGGCGGAGGGGGGCGGGGCAGGTCGGCTGGGCCTCTCAATGGGCTCCCCGTTAGCGCGGCCACAGACTCGGCGCCCCTGCCCCAGGCTCCGTCCCCTGCGTGGGGTGCACACCCCATGCCGTCCCCACAGCAGGACCCTGGGTGCCAAAGGCGCCAACACTGCGGAGCTGGAAGCAAACAAGGGCTTGGGGTGTTTCGGTGGAGACCCCGCCATATTTAACTCTGCCAGAGGGACTTTAAAACGCCTTCCGGAAATGAGTCCACACACCAGCACTTTCAGGACAAGGCAAAGGTTAATGTTTGCCTTTCTTTTCCTTTCTTTTCTTTTTTTTTTTTTGTCTTTTTGAAACAAGGTCTCGCTATGCAGTTCAGGCTGGCCTTAAACTCATAACCATCCTCCTGCCTCAGCCTCCCAGGGTTTGCTTTCTAAAACAGGTTTTTTTTTTTTTTTTTTTTTTTTTTTTTTTTTAAAGTAGGGCATGAGAAATATAATTACAGTAAAATTTTGCTTTGGGAGCATAATTCATTCGGGAAACTTGTAATCCAAGGCTCTTGTATATCAAAGCAAATTTCCCCAAAGGAATAATGGAAACTCAGATGATTTGTTCCACAACCCAAAGATACTCATACGAAATGATTGCGATACTGTAATATCACACAATGCTCTGTTTAACTAACGGCCTCTGTCGGCTGACCATGATCTTGACGGCCTCCGCAGGGGACTGGGGTGGCCCGATTGTGTGACTGCGGCTCCCCAGCAGTCTCCTCTGTGCACGCAGAGTGTGGGCGGCTGGCCGGAGAGCGGTCACCGGTTGTGACAGCGCCGAGACAAGACGCACGTTTGTGACGGAGCCTTCGCGCATGCGGCGCTGCTAGCAAGGCACCAGACTCCTCCCATAATGCGGCGTGGAGGGGAGGAGCAGGAGAGGGGAGGGCGGGAGAGGGAGGAGCAGGAGAGGGGAGGGCGGGAGAGGGAGGAGCAGGAGAGGGGA
>NW_004956758.1:0-1418 GCF_000276665.1 Chinchilla lanigera
TTACTGTGCAGTTCAGGCTGACCTTGAGCTCACTTTGTAGCCCAGGTTGGTTTTGAACTCGCAACAACCCTCCTGCCTCAGCCTCCCGAGTGCTGGGATTACAGGCATGCGCCACCATGCCGGGTGCTTTTGAGATTTAAAATAATATATTTATCTATTTGCTCAACTGACAAATACTTACCCAAGTTATATTTACAGAAGGATGCCAAGATGAATAAGACATGAAATCATCCTTTCAGATATCTTGGTGGTTGTTTCCCAACAAAAAAGATAAAAAATGGAGAAAAAAACTGAAAATGTAAGAAATAAAGTACTATTGGCCCCATGACTATAATACTCCAATAGGTGCAGTCATTTAATTTGTAGGGCACTGTTGGTTAAATATGACATGGAAGTTGGACACTGTGGCACCTGCCTGAAATCCCAGCACTTTGGAAGACTGAAGCAGGAGAATCACAAGCCCAAGCCCAGTCTGGGCAACTGAGTGACTTAGCAAGATCCTATTTAAAAAAAAAAAAAGAAAAAAGATGTGGAATGTAGTTGGGCTACATCCTCCAATTTTCTTTTCCCACATGCTGGTCAGCCTACTCAAATTTCATAGATTTCTTTTTGGCTTTCAAGATTAAATGCCTACAGCACTGATAGCAAACCTTTTAGAGGTTTCGGTGATACACACGGCCTGTTGTGGCACACATGCCACAGGTTTGCCACCACTGCTCTAGAGCCTTTGCATGCCCTGCCAGTCTTGAAGAAGTTGGTGCACCATGGAATGGGAATTGGATGCTGCACGCCAGGGTAGACTTTGGTCAGAACCGGGGTACTCACGTAGCCCTCACGAGTCTTCATGTCACCTGGCAGCTGTTTTCTGAGATACGGTTACCTCCAAAAAATGGAGCTCACTCTTGCCCTTTGGACTTGTACACTAATAAAATGGAATAAGGATTATTGAGTTATTTATTACATTTATGAGTTTCCTTAATTTCCATTTTAGAGCAGAAAGATATATAAAATTTTCTTATTTTTCAATGTAATAAGTAAGAAAGATGATGAAGGGACTGCTTGTAAGATAGAAGTATCACTGAATTCTCACAGTACGCCTATGCTTTGCATCCTTTATCTGGTCCTGCATCACTCACCAAGCATCCTGAGTTTAGAAATGAACTAAAGGAGGGCCTGGGGATTTAGCTCAGTGGCACAGCCCCTTCCCGGCAAGCATGATGTCCTGAGTTCGATTCCTGGTACTGGAAAAAAAACTAGGAATGAACTAAAGGACAACAATGTTGAGCTACTTTTTAAGATTCACTTAATTATTGTTTTGCAGGGAAGACCTGAACACCTGAACACTGAGTCTGAATGGCTCATTATTTTCCTTTCCCTGAAGATACCTGGACAGAGCCTCAGAAATTTTTGTTCTCTCC
>NW_004956759.1:0-2245 GCF_000276665.1 Chinchilla lanigera
ATTGTCTGTATTGTGCTTGTGATATGTTGTAAAATGTTGTATGTCTGTTAATGTTTCCCTCCTTTTATCCTTAAAATAAAAAAAAAATTAAAAAAAATATATAGCTTTCTTCTACCAATAAATAGATGTTGCCCTTAAAAAAAAAAATAAAAAAATTATTGTATTTTATTAGTCCACATTGTCAGTATGTAATGATTACATTAATCGTGGGGAGTTGGTTGCTAGACAGAACACATCTTAATCCTTTTTTAAAATTTTTTTTGTACCAGGAATCAAACTCATGACCTCAGGCTTGCCAGGCAAGTGCTTATGCCACTGAGCTATACCCCGTGCTGGTGGTAAGTATCTTAAACTTTGTGAAGGGATTCTCCGCATGCTTTAGAATTTGTCTTCAACAGCCAGGAAGATTTAAATTCCATATAGCCTTTCCTGGTGAGTGTGTACAGAAACTTAGGGTTGGATAGAACTGTCCAAGCTAGGCACTTTTTTTTTTTTTTTTTTTGGTCTTTTCTGAGCATGTGCATAGCCGTCAGTAAGTGCATATCCCTACACTTGTCTTGGTCATTCAGATGGAAAGGAATACGTTGACATTATTTAAATTGCTATTTGCATCAATTTATTATACTTGTTACAATTGCCACCTGACATATCTTCATCATGTAAAACACATATTTTAAATGAGGGTTCATTCTTAGTCGTGTACATTCTGTGGGTTTTGACAAATGCATAATTACACATACTTAGGTTTGAGTTATAGTACATATTAACTTCTCTGCTTAAAAATTCTTTGTGTTCTGGTTTTCATGCCTACCCTCTGCCCCTGAAATTCTGACCAATAATATTATTTTCTTGGTTATTGTAGCTTTATAGTAAATAAGGTAGTACCAGTCTTCCAACTTTGTTTTTCTCCTTTAATACTGTGTTGGCTATTCTGGGTCTTTTTATACAAACTTTAAAATCAGTATTCCAAAATACTCATAAGATAACTTGCTGTTATTTTGGTTGGAATGGCATTTGAAAAATAGATCAGGTTAAGATCCTAAGGATACTGACTTGTGTATATTAACTTCCTAGCCTATAACTTCCCTAACATTGCTTATTAGTTTTATGAAGATATTTTTGGCCTATTTATTTTCTTAGCCATGCTAGAGGCTCATCAATTTTATTGATCTTTTCAAATAATCAGCTTTTAGTTTCATTTATTTTACTTACAGATTTATTTTCATTTTCCTTGAATTCTGCAGGAATTTTTATTATATAATTTCTTCTCTTCTGGATTTAATTATCTTTTTTCTAGTTTCCTGGGTGAAATATTAGATAATGCATTTTTTTCCTCTGCTTGTTTCCTATTTAATGCTGCAATTTTTCCTGTAAGCACAGCTTTTGCCGAATGCATGAATTTTATAAGTTGTATTGTCATTTTTATTTCATGTAAAATATTTTAGAATTTTTCTTGAGATTTCCTTGATCTCTGAGTTCTTTTTAAAGTACTTGCATATTCTCCAAGTATTTTGGAGTTTGCCATCTCTTTTTGTTATTGACTTTTATTTTAATTCTCCTGGAGTTTCAGAGCATACATTATAAGGTTTTGATTCTTTTAAATGTGTTAAATTGTGTTTTATAGACCAAATCATGGTAAATTATGGTGAATGTTTTGTGTAAGCTTAAGAAGAATATGTATTCTGCTGATGTAGGATAAAGAAGTTAACAGAGGTCAATCATATCCAGTTGGTTGATAGTAATGTTGAACTACATGCTTGCTGATTTTCTGCCTTCTGGAAATGTTCCTACTTGACAGAAGAGTGTTAAAGTTTCCTACCCTTGTATTATTTACTGTTTTTTTTTATTGAAATTCTATCAGTTTTTGCCTCATATATTTTGAGGCTCTATCATTATATGTGTACATTTCAAGAAGTGTTTTATCTTCTTGAATAATTGACCCCCTTATCCTTTTATAATGCTGCTCTTTATCCTTGATAACTTCCTGGCTGTAAAAACTTCTGTATTTAATTTTAACACACGCATTCCTGCTTTGTTTTGATTAGTGTATGGTATGTCTTTCTCCATTCATGTATTTAAATCTATATGTATCTTTGCATTTAAGGTAAATTTCTTGTATCAACATATTTGTTGATGTTGTTTATTGATCTGCCATGGCAATTTCTGCTTTTTAATTTGTACACTTAGGTATAGATTCAAAATGATGGTTGAGATAGTTGAGTGAATATTCAATATATTTATTACT
>NW_004956759.1:2345-4408 GCF_000276665.1 Chinchilla lanigera
GCTAGAGGCTCATCAATTTTATTGATCTTTTCAAATAATCAGCTTTTAGTTTCATTTATTTTACTTACAGATTTATTTTCATTTTCCTTGAATTCTGCAGGAATTTTTATTATATAATTTCTTCTCTTCTGGATTTAATTATCTTTTTTCTAGTTTCCTGGGTGAAATATTAGATAATGCATTTTTTTCCTCTGCTTGTTTCCTATTTAATGCTGCAATTTTTCCTGTAAGCACAGCTTTTGCCGAATGCATGAATTTTATAAGTTGTATTGTCATTTTTATTTCATGTAAAATATTTTAGAATTTTTCTTGAGATTTCCTTGATCTCTGAGTTCTTTTTAAAGTACTTGCATATTCTCCAAGTATTTTGGAGTTTGCCATCTCTTTTTGTTATTGACTTTTATTTTAATTCTCCTGGAGTTTCAGAGCATACATTATAAGGTTTTGATTCTTTTAAATGTGTTAAATTGTGTTTTATAGACCAAATCATGGTAAATTATGGTGAATGTTTTGTGTAAGCTTAAGAAGAATATGTATTCTGCTGATGTAGGATAAAGAAGTTAACAGAGGTCAATCATATCCAGTTGGTTGATAGTAATGTTGAACTACATGCTTGCTGATTTTCTGCCTTCTGGAAATGTTCCTACTTGACAGAAGAGTGTTAAAGTTTCCTACCCTTGTATTATTTACTGTTTTTTTTTATTGAAATTCTATCAGTTTTTGCCTCATATATTTTGAGGCTCTATCATTATATGTGTACATTTCAAGAAGTGTTTTATCTTCTTGAATAATTGACCCCCTTATCCTTTTATAATGCTGCTCTTTATCCTTGATAACTTCCTGGCTGTAAAAACTTCTGTATTTAATTTTAACACACGCATTCCTGCTTTGTTTTGATTAGTGTATGGTATGTCTTTCTCCATTCATGTATTTAAATCTATATGTATCTTTGCATTTAAGGTAAATTTCTTGTATCAACATATTTGTTGATGTTGTTTATTGATCTGCCATGGCAATTTCTGCTTTTTAATTTGTACACTTAGGTATAGATTCAAAATGATGGTTGAGATAGTTGAGTGAATATTCAATATATTTATTACTATTTTCCATTTGTTACCCTTCTCTGTTCTTATTTTTGTCTTCCACTCTTCATTTCAATTAAATATTATATATGATTCTATTTTATCTATTTTAGCACACAAATCTTTTACTGTGGTTTAGTGATTGCCCCAGAGTTTATAACATACATTTATGTTTAATCTGAGATGACTTCCAAATAGCACTGTACTACTTCACTAGTAACATGAGTACCTTATAATAATGAAATAATTCTATTTCTTCCCTTCTGTTTCTTATATTATTACTGGTATTCATTTGATTTATGTATAAGTATGTGTTAGTGCAAGGGAACACACTCACATGCATCACTTAATACACTATTGCTATTATTATTTAAAAGATACTGAGACTTGTTAGGTCAACTAGGAATATGAAATATAAGAAGTTATTTCACCCTCACTTACTTTTTTTTCTAGTGGTCTTTGTTTCTTTATGTGGATGGTATTTACTGATCTTTAGAATTTTCTTTCTTTCTAGAGAATATTTATTTTTTTACTTTTTATTTTATTTTATTTTTTTGGTACTGGGAATCAAATTCAGGACCTTGTACTTGCCAGGCAGGCACTTGTGCCACTGAGCTATATCCCCAGCCCCTATTTTTTTATTTTAAAGAGAATAAAAAAACAGTAGAAATCATACAGAATTTCAAAACCAGATGATGGGAAATTAACAATGGCTGTTATATTGTATATTGTTATCTTCAAAGTGGTTGTTCAGATTACCAGGAATAGGTATGCAGAATGATCAAACAATTAGGCATTAACTGTTCCTTTCAATGAACCAATAGAAATTAGTAGTACAATTATCTTAGCTATCTATATATATGTATATTTTTTTCCCTTCTTTCTTTCTTTTCTCCTTTCCCCCATCCTAGTTGTTCTTTCCTTTTGAGCAGTTTCTTTTCCTTTCACAAAATCTATTGTACTTTTCAGATTTTATTTACT
>NW_004956760.1:0-1186 GCF_000276665.1 Chinchilla lanigera
TATATTTTTTTTTTACTTTTCCTTTCTTTTTTTTCTCCTTTACCCCATCACAGTTTCTCTTTCATTTTGAACAGTTTCTTCCCATTTTACAATATCTATTGTACATTTTGGATCTTATTTATGCTTTCAGCTTCTCACACTAGGGAAGCAATATAATGTTTACACATGAGAGTCTGGTTTATTTCACTGATGAGTATGGTCTTGAGTTATATACATTTTCCTAAAAAAGTCTCAAGTTTATCTTTCTTTATGGCTGAGTGGTACTCCATTGTATAGAAAAATCACATCTTTTTTATCCATTCCTCAGTTGATGGGCATTTGGGTTGTTTCCAAGATCTAGCTATTAAAAATTGTGCTGTTAAAAACATGGGTGCACATATATTGCTATGGTGAAAGGTTTTTAATTCTTTTGGTAAGGTACCCAGAAAGAGAATATGTGGGTCAAATGGCACCTCCAATCCTAGTTTTTTGAGGAATACCCATACTGATTTCCACAGTGGTTGCACCAGTTTACACTCCAACCAACAGTAGAGAAGGATTCCTTTTTCCCCACAGTCCCACCATCATTTGATATTAGTTGATTTCTTGGTAATAACCATTCTTTCTTGGGTAAAATGGAATCTCAGTGTTGTTTGCATTTGCATCTCTCAAGTGACCAGTGATATTGAACATTTTTTCATACATTTATTTGCTGTTTGTATTTCTTCATCTGAGAAATGTGTATTCATCTCAGATGCCCATTTTTGGATTGAGTCTTTAACTTTTGAAGGTCTGTTTTTTTTTTTTTTTTCAGTCCTTTATATGTTTTTTTTTTAATTTTTTTTTTTATTTTAAAGAGTAAAAGAAGGATAACATAATAATAGCTGGGGCTTACCAAATTACAGACAAAGTGGTAGGAAATTATCAATGGTTATTGTTTTACATATTGTTATGTACAAGATAGTTTCTCAGGAAAATAAATAGACAAATAATACTGAGTTGCAGACAAAAGAGGTAGGAGATTAGCAATAGTTGTTGTACTATACTTAGGTGTTTTCAAAGTGGTTTCTAAAGAATATAAATAGAACTATACATGAGTGACCTATTGAATAATCATTCAATAATTCTCAATGGTTGTTGTAGGAAACACATAATAATAAACATGGATCCATTTATGAAATAGGATCGGAACAATACAAACATTACA
>NW_004956760.1:1776-3137 GCF_000276665.1 Chinchilla lanigera
GTTGTATGGCATGTATTCCCAGGGGTTTTTCCATGTTTGAATGATTCACACACGTCCGTGGGTGGGCATCTGCAGCCAGTGCATGGTGGGCCAATTGTGTCATTGTTTCTCTGTGTTATGATAGTTCTCAATTGAGCAGCAGTGGCTGGCCTAAGGGCCGGCGTGCAACAGCGCTCACTGCTGCATGGCTCCCCATGCGCCGGGGGCCCTCACTCTGGGGGCATATGAGGCAGGAAGCTAGCCAGCCGGAAGACTGGTGCTCCCCGCCCGGGGCTCCCTGTGCGCCAGGGGCCCTCCCTCCAGGGGCCTATGAGGCATTAAGCTAGGCAGCCAGAAGACTGGTGCTCCCCACTCGTGGCTCCCCATGCACCCGAGGCCCTCCCTCCAGGGGCCTACAAGGCATGAAGCTAGCCAGCTGGAAGACCAGCGCTCCCCACCTGTAGCTCCCCATGTGCCAGAGGCCCTCCCTCCGGGGGCCTATGAGGCAGGGAGTGAGCCACCGGTCAGAAGACTGGCATTCCCTCCTTTATATGTTTTCAATAGCACTCCTTTGTCTGAGGAACAGATGGAAAACATTTTTTCCCACATTGTGGATTGTCTCTTCACTCTATTGGTTGTTTCTTTGCTGTGCAAAAGCTTTTTAATAAGATGAGATCCCAGTTGCTGATCACTGTGATAGTTCCTGTGCAGTCAGGGTTTTATTCATAAAGTCTTTGTCTACACCAATGTCTTCAAGAGTTTACCTAGTCTATCTTTGAGCAGATTTAATTGTACCATTTTAATATTTAGATCTTTGATCCATTTTGCATTTACTTTAGTGCATGTTGAAAGATATGGGTCAAAATTTAATCTTCAGTATGTGCAAAGCCAGTTTTTTAAGCACTATTTATTAAAGAGGCTATCTTTCTTCCAGTGAATGTGTTTGGCACCTTTGTGAAAGACAAGGTGACTGAGTATGTCTGAAATTGTTCCTGCAACTTGAAATCTGTTCCACTGATCTTCAGGTCTGTTTGTTTTGCAGTACCATGATGTTTTTTATCACCATATCTTTATGGTACAATTTGAAGTCAGGGATTGTGATGTGTCTTGCCTTGCCTTTGTTGCCCAGAATTGTCTTTGATATTTTTAGTCTCTTCTGGTTCCAATGAAATTTTAGGTTTGTTTTCTCTAATTCTGTGAGATATGCTATTGTAATTTTGATCAGAATTGCATTAAATGTGTAAAACAGTTTTGGAAGTATGATCATTTTCACTATATTAGTTCTTCCTACTCAAGAGCAAGGGATATCTTTCCATTTTCTTATATCTTCTTCAATCTCCTTTTTTCAGAGTACTGTAGCTTTCAATGTAGAAGTCTTTTAC
>NW_004956761.1:0-1168 GCF_000276665.1 Chinchilla lanigera
CCTCTCCCCAAATGTCAGCACAGGCAGAAGGAATCCTGCTGCAGACTTCTCCGGAGCTCCACCACAGCCTGTACTGTCAGGGGAAGAATGGCTTCCAGGGAGTCTCTGCAGGTACTGTGCAAGGTCCTCCTGGTTTACAGCTTCCGAGCGGCTCTCATGACCCAAGTCCACAGGACCTCTGACTCCTTGGGCTTAGTCTGCATTCTCATGTTCTCCCAGTCCTTGTTTAGCAGTTGCTCCTCTGCTGACTCTCGATCTTCCTGTTTGTCAATGGCAGGAGCAAGAGTAACCCGTTGTATGGCAGGCATTCCCAGGGGTTTTTCCATTTGAATGTTTCACACATGTCCCAGGG
This sequence comes from Chinchilla lanigera, assembly GCF_000276665.1. NCBI lineage: Eukaryota > Metazoa > Chordata > Mammalia > Rodentia > Chinchillidae > Chinchilla > Chinchilla lanigera. The sequence goes on from NW_004956761.1 coordinate 353, forward strand.
TGGGCATCTGCAACCGGTGCATGGTGGGCCGATTGTGTCATTGTTTCTGTGTCTTGATAGTTCTCAATTGAGCAGCAGCGGCCGGCCTAAGGGCAGGCGCGCAACAGCACTCACCTCCACATGGCTCCTCGTGCGCCGGGGGCCCTCCCTCCGGGGGCCTACCAGGCAAAAAGCTAGCCAGCCAGAAAGCCGGCGCTCCCCGCCCATGGCTCCCAGGGCACCGGAGGCCCTCACTCCGGGGGCTTACCAGGGTGTGCTCCCTATTTTGGGACCAGGGACAAGGCTATTCATAACATATACCTTGCTTAACTTGGTGAAGCCTGAGATCATCTCAATGTCCCCCAGATCCATCAGCCTCCCCTTTTATTTTGTCTCTATCCTTAAGTGGGAAGGACAGGTCCCTAAGCCACAAGATAGATCCTGTGACAATCATGTCACCTGAAACAAAACAGCTCACTGATGGGAATGGAAATGCTATTCTGACATCGTGGTCTAGCCTTGGACAGTTCCCCAAACCAACTTTTATCCCAGAGCCAGAAGAATCTCTGGGGTCTTTGAGCTCAATCACTTTATTTTAGAGATAGGAAAGTAAACACTTAGAGAGTAACATACTTGTCTGGGTCCCACAGCCTTTAGGGTCAAGCAGCCTTACAGGGCTGCCAGCTCCTGTTGCAGGATTTTTGAGTGAAATCATGCATTCACCTAGGGAGATGAGCCTTCTTTTATGCCACCTTTGGATCACACAGCTGGGGTGTGTGATAAAAATATAGTTACACACTTAGGAAGAAGTTGTGGAGAACTTGGGACCCAAAATGA
>NW_004956761.1:1953-3087 GCF_000276665.1 Chinchilla lanigera
GAGGGTTGCAGAGCTCCCTGTTGTGCCTTGTGACCTCCAAGGGTCTCCTCCCTGGGACTGAGCCCTGAGTGTTGGGGGGAAGAGGCATAAGGAAAAGGTATGCAAGCTGGCCCCACTGTTCTCACGCGCTCCTGCCCCAGCCCTGGGAGCCCAGAGCACATTTCTGAGGATCTCAGTAGCATACGGCTTGCTCCTCTCTCCTCTTGCCTCCCCTGTCATACCATGCTAGCAGGTCCTTCCCATGTTGAGCCAATTCTCCTAAACAATAAGCTGTCAACAAGTGTTGAACCGCCTATGGCTGTGCTCTGTGTTCCTCCTCCCACGGGGCAGTGTGCTTTCAGGGTCCCTGCAGCTGCTGACGCTACATTTTCTTGCTTCCCACATAGACTACACTGAGGTCTTGTCCCAGGGCAGCAACACAACATGGATCTGCCTCTCCTGGGGGTGAGGAACTGAGTGTAACGTATGTGGATCGCTCAAGTCTTCTTCTCCTCTTCCCTCTACTCTCTTGGGCAAAGTTCTTAGCTCCTCTGAACCTCAATCTTTCCATCTGTAAACAGGTATGGGTGGTCAACAGCCTCACCGGGCTGCTGTGGGGACTGAAAGAGTGAGTGAGGCTGTGGGCGAAGCACTTTGTAGAGACAGGAGTGCTGTCATGGCTCTCAGGCCTTCGGCCATGCCTTCTGGGAGAAAGACTGCCAGGCTGTCATGAGTAAACTCTCCAAAACGCGAGCAGAAGGGAAGATGCAGGAATGAGTCAAACTCTGAACTCTCCATGAGGATGGCTGATAGCTGTGCTCTGCAGCCAGGTGAGATCCGTTCATGTGATTATATTTTGGTGCAAATGGCACCAGTGATTGATTACTGTGTCTCGGCTTCTCGCAGTAATGTGATTTTTCCAGCACTTTGGGTTTGGAGGGAGAGCTGGCTCTCAGCTCCCACAGCTAACAGGCAAGATGAGATGGGGGAAAACAGCCCAAAAGCCTCACCCAGCTGTTTTCACAAGCCTCTATCCCAACTTGCAATCTTATTTATTTTATAGATTAATTCACATCTTTGGGCCAAGTGCCTGAGCACTGTCAGATTCCAAGCATCGAAAACATTTAGATAACCTACTTTTGCTCATTCTGTATA
>NW_004956762.1:0-3252 GCF_000276665.1 Chinchilla lanigera
TTACACACTTTTGAAAGCATGTTTGTGGAAAAATAAGTAAATAACAATTCTGTAATGTGTGCTGTTAGTATAAATAAAAGACTGGATGTGCTGGTCATCTTTGTGTGTGTGTGTGTGTGTGTGTGTGTGTGTGTGTGTGCATTTGAGATTAAACCTAGGATGTTCACACTGAGCTGTGTCACCATTTCTTTTCATTCACTTGATTTTGAGAAAAGGTGTCACTGTGTTGTCAAGGTTGGGCCCAGGTTGGACTCCAACTTTTTGTTGGAAACTCTTGTTTTAGCCCCCAGAATGCTTGGGTTACAGGTGTGCAACCTCTGTCTTGAGTGACTTTATCTTCTGAGTGTGTGTTCTTTCTGTATACTTCAAGAGGTTGAAACTTTCACTGATTGAATTAGTGTGGATTCTGAAGGCTCTGTTCTTCACTGTCTCATATGAATCAGCAGTAGGAAAGGAAATGACAGACTAAATTTCAGCTCATTGCATTGTGGTCTCTCGCTCTCATTTGAATCCCATCCTTGGCCGCCCCTCCTTCCCAGCCCCCAGTGCTGGTTCTTTGTCCTGTGCTGACTTCCGCTTGTTGGGTAACCTGCCAGAGCCCAGTCTGCCCCCATTTGTTTACACTGATTGTCTCACGATCTCACCCTGTGTCCCTAAATTTGCTTCTCCACCCCAGACTACTTCCCTGAACTTCCAGACCTCCACATGTGCATCCACCTTAGGGACACTGCCAGCTGGAAGTTGGGCAGCTCTTCAAATTTCTATGTCTTCCACTCCAAGTCCTGATTCCCACCTGCCTGCCAAAGGAGCTTTCAGCCCCATTCTCAGTGACAGAACACATTTTTCCAATCTCTCTGGTCACTCAGGTACATACATATATTGAACTAATGCTCGATACTGCTTTTGTCTTATACCTCATGTCCAATACATCAACATAGTTTCTGTGTTCTGACTTGAAAATGTCACCAATGTCTGCCTATCTTTTACCATATAGAGCAGTGGGTCATGAGGTCAGGGAATGGAGGTTCATTATGACCCAGAGAAAAACATCAGAGGGTATTAAATGGAATCTCTTTTGTGTTTATGTTGTAAGATGTCCCAAAGACCAACCATAATACGATAAGTATTAACAGTCTCTAAACTCAAACTCTTTCTCTCCTCCTATGCTTTACCCAGGGATACTAGTGATTTTGGTGGATTTCTCATAAAAGAAAAAATCTTGGCCTATTGAGACTTCCCTGCCGTGATGAAATAGGACGGATTATGGAGTACACTGTTTAATCCAGGAATATTATTTTGCAATCTCTTTGTTGCCCCTGGACAGTTTAAAAACAAAGGTCCTTATGGTGCATAAACTCATATACCTTGGTGAGTACTAATAGAAAGACAGGATTTAATGTGGCCATGAATTCTTTGTGCAATTTCTACTGACCGCTTGGAGAGATTCTCTGAGAATTGTCTCTGACCTTTGTATCATAGTTGTATTAGTGCATTCTATGGTATTCCTGTAATGACTGTGGGCTTGTTTAGTGCTCTCAAGTCATGCCTGGATTCTGCTGAGACCACATCATGTTGTGAGTGCTCCCCTGTCTGACTGTGTGCCTTACACAGCTTCCTTTTCTCACCTGTGCCTGTTCTTTGACCCCTGGGTTGCTGAATTCTTCTCCTCCTCATGGCCTCATGACACCTCATTTCCCCCAGGTATCATCATCCCTGCTAACCAGGCTTGAGTTCATTCGCCCTCATGACTCTGGCTCTGCTGAGAACCTGGGTGGTTTTTTCCCTCAGGAATCTGTGGTCCAGAAGGGGAGGACTTCAACTCTCCTCACTGGTTGTGATGGAAACCCTGCATCATTTTAAGCTGTGGATCACACTGTTCTCAGGGTCGGGGTTTAGAAGGAAGATGTGAGCCCCACATTTGTGAAATCGTCCACGTTCTTGGAGTCCCAGATCCATGGGACAGACTAGGGCGAGGCAACTGAAGCATTTTCCCTGGGTTTGAAATTGAAGAGAGTGCCCAAATATCATTCATTTCTATGAGTAAATTTTCATGCAATCTGAAATTGTGCAGAGATGGCCTCATAGGGAATGTTCAGAACTGTAAGTGAAAACAAGATCTTCCATGTTAACCAATAAATGTCAAAAGGGACTGTGTGATATTATAGCACACACGAACACTCCTGTAGATGCGCCCTTCCATGCCTTCCACCTACTCAGGGGGCGTTGATCCCATAAGTGCAACTGTGTTTGGAACATTTTACACCAATCATCCCAAACTGAAAATTTCCTTTTACTTTAATACTGTTTAAATTTATGTTTGAAAACTGAAAAACCGTTCTGAAATTGTTATTTTTGCTCCTGGGTTAGGGTTAGGGTTAGGTTTAGGGTTAGGGTAACGGTGCAGGTTAGAGTCTGATGGCATCTCAAAATTGCAGAATGCTCCACTCCTCAGGCTCATCTGCCTCGCAGGGTTGCTCTTGTCTCTCCTCCCATCTACAAGACATCAGTGCAAATTCTCTGTGGGCTCAGGTTCACGTATACGACTCTCATCCTTGATTTTACTTTTTTCTCACATGTCAGATTCAGTATGTCAGTAAAATGTATGCATTTTGATTTTAAAATATGTTCAGAATCTGCCTACCCTTCACCGCATCTACTAACAGGTCAAAAGCTCTGAAAGAGACCTGCGTAAAAGTATCCAGAAGAGTCTCATGGGACTTTTTAATATTTACTTTCTAACTTGAGCCCAAAGTCAAGAATAGTATATCAGATATCAATTATTACATTATTCATTTTCTCTTGTCCTTCATTTTACTTTGAGGGTAGCAGTTGTCTTGCAGGATTTTCTCAATAAGGAAGGAACTGAGGGACTGGAGATTTACCAAGTGTCATGAGGATGGGGTGGAGGCTTGAGGTGCACCGTTTAATCCTAGAAGCAGTAGGCTGCAAGTTCTGGTTTGCCTGCAAGATCTTTGAAAGATATCTCCTTGTGGGACTAAAACCTCCTGTCTCTTAAAGAGCAACAACACACAACACAGGCACAACCTGACCTGAAATCCCATGTCCAATTGCTGTCACATGCTGTGAGAAATTTTCTGGAATCCTTATGCCCCCTCCCCATGGCAGGTGCATTCCTGCTTATCACCCAGTGAAGATCCTTCAGCTTCTCTCAGGTCATCTCCAGGATGTGAGTCACAGTTCCATTTTGGATGCTCAACTTTGCCTTGCTGCATCCATCAGAAAGATGTGACT
>NW_004956763.1:0-848 GCF_000276665.1 Chinchilla lanigera
AGGAAAATAGAGTGAGCTCAAATAAACAACTTAATGTTGAACCTCAGACTTCTAGCAAAAAGGAGCAGGTCAAGCCCAAAGTTAGTATGAGCTAGGAAATTATAAAGAACAGAGCAGAAAATGCAATGGAGACTAAGAAAACAATACAAAGTAGCACTGAAGAGTTGGTTCCTTGAAAGATTAAATAAAATAGACAAACCTTTAGACAACCTTATCAAAAAAGGAAAGAAAAGACTCAGATTAGGAATGAAAAGGGTGAAGTCAGAATGGATCCTGCAGAAATCCAGAAGATCGTGTATACTTACTTAGAGAATTTGTATTCCAATAAGATTGAAAATTCAGAAAAAATGGAAAGTTCCCTAGATATATATGAATTATCAAAGGTAAATCAAGGAGATACAAAAAATCCTAAATAAACCAATATAAGTCAGTTAAACTGAATATGTAAGTGTCTTCAATAAGATACTGGCAAACATAATGCAGCAGATCATCAAGAAGATTATGTACCACTACCAAGTAGGATTTCTTAAAAATCCACAAACAAAGAAAAGACCAAGCCCTGAAAGATTCACAGCTGAATTCTACAGGAAATTTGGAGAAGACCTAACATCACTACTTCTCAAACTCTTTAATGAAACTGAAAGGAAAACAATACTCTCAGATTCATTCCTGGAAGCAACATTATCCTGATACCAAACAGAGAATGACTCAACCAAGAAAGAGAACTATAGGACAATCTCCCTAACAAACATAGACGCAAAAATCTTTAATAAGATACTGGCAAGCAGAAGGCAGCAAATCATCAAGAAGATTATATACCATGACCAACTAGGATTCATACCAGGGAT
>NW_004956763.1:2088-3296 GCF_000276665.1 Chinchilla lanigera
ATATCTTTTACTATGCACTGAACTAATATCAAAATGGCTCAAAAATCTAAATATTAAAATAGAAACATTAAATCTGCTAGAAGATAGAATCCGTGGAACTCTTGAGGACAGTGGTGTAGGCAATGTCTTTATGAATAAAACCCCAGTCACACAGCAACTATCACAAAGAATCAACAACTGGGATCTCATCTTATTTAAAAGCTTTTTCTCCAAAAGGGAAATCACCAACAGAGTAAAGAGACAACCCACAGTGTGTGAAAAAATTTTTTCCAGCTGTTTCTCAGACAAAGGATTACTATTTAGAATATATAAAGAACTCAAAAAAAAATCAGACCCCCAAATTTAAAGACCCAGTCTAAAAATGGGCATCTGAGATGAATACACACTTCTCAAATGAAGACATATAAACAGCAAATGTATATACGAAAAAATGTTCAATCATCCTTTGAGAGATGCAAATTTTTAAAAAGCTGAGAATTTTATCTCTCCCCAGAAAGAATAACTATTATGAAGAAATCAACCAATAACAAGTGCTGGTGGGGCTATGGGGAAAAAGAACCCTTTTCCACTGCTGGTGGAAGCGTAGATTGATGCAAGCACTATGGAAATTGATGTGGAGCTTCCTCAAAAACTTAGGGCTATAGGTTCCATTCAACCCAGCTGTTCCCCTTCTTGATATCTTCCCCAAAGAACTAAAAGCATCATACCACAGCAATATATACACATCAATGTTTGCAGCAGCATACTTTGTAATAACCAAATATTGGAAACAATCTGAATAACCATCAACTGATAAATGGACAAAGAAAATGTGAGATTTTTTTTACTACCATGGAATACTCCTCTGCCATAAAGAAGGATAAGCTTGAGACATTTCTAGGTAAATGGATGAACCCTGAGACCATACTCTAAGTGAAAAAAATCAGACACATATGTGTGAATACTGCCTTGTTTCCTGATATGCAATCCTGATATGCATAGCCAAAACTATGAATAAGGATCAAAGTGTATAATAGGTATTGTGAAATAGGAAGAAAATATTCAAATAGGGAGAGGAGCAATGGAAGGTGAAGAGGAAAGGGAAAGAAGGAAAAAGTTAAAAAAAAAAGTAAAGGAAAAGGAAAAATGGAAACAAAACTTTTGTAAATGGGGAGAGGAGGAGGGGTTTAAGGGAGGATAGGAGAAGGGGAAAAAAGAAACAAGTTATA
>NW_004956764.1:0-3221 GCF_000276665.1 Chinchilla lanigera
GGGATTTAGCTCAGTGGCAAAGCGCCTGCCTGGCAAGCGCAAGGTCGTGAGTTCGGTTCCTGGTACCGGAGAAAAACAAAACAAAACAAAAAAGTTAGTTTGTTCAAAAAGATAACATATTACATTTGGTGATTATGTCTCTTTATTCTCTTTTAATTTTGAAAACTCCACTCCCCTCTTTACTCCATACCAGTGGCTATAAATTTAGTTGTCCTATAAATTTACCCATGCTCTGGATTTGTCTCTTTGCCTTTTTGTGATGTCACATATGTCATTTTCCCTGTTCCCCCATCCCTCCCTATTCCCTGTGAATGGACATTCATTGTAGGGGCACAATTGATTATTTTGGCAGAACACTTCTGGGTAAGCCTGCGTGTTGCTCATTGCATTAACATCAGAGAAACACAATGTCCTACTTTCAGTAGCATTAAGATTGATCATTGGTTCAGGTAGTGACAGCTTGATCCCTCTGTGGTCAAGTTGCTCATCAAACTTTCATCTGATATGTTCTTCCAATCACTGTTGGAATCAATTACTTCTTTTAAGAGTTGCAAAATAAGGTGCTTTTCTAATTCTCCCATTCTTTCCACACACAGCCACAGAATTCTTCCTCCTGCTTATTGGCAGCCACAGGCTCACCTTTTCTGCAGGTCTTTGCTCTGAATGACTTAAGGCTATTTCGAAAACTCATGTTAAACCCTGAAAGACTTCATTCCTCCACCTTTGGGGAAACTCCAAAACTCACTACAAAAGCAAGTCTGAGAGAGGAATTCTAAAAATGACCATTCTGGGCTGGCCTTGCTGGTATACACACCAAACTATCCAGGGACCTGAGCATGTGGCTGTACTTCTTTTAAACATTCTGCTTAAAATAGAAGTCCCTTGGATTATTTCATCATTACACACATGAGCAGCAGATCAAAGACTAAATTTTGATTTACTGCAGGATTTACTGAATGCAACCTTAGAAACAGTGTATGTTCCTAGTTTCTGTCCCTGGAGTTTCACCTGGGAAGGCCAGGTCAAATTGGTGATATGACAACCTGCTGAAAGTTCTGAGGAGATAATGGTCAGAACAACACATCCCCTGAGGCAGTCTCCTCCTTTCAAAGAGAAAGTGAAGAATAAGACTTTCAGGGAACTTGGAGTTTTAACAACGCTGTTGCTTAGGAACTCTTTCTAGATTTGTTAGATCCAGGCCCTGGTCTCACACAGGTGACTGCCCCCATCACCTTTGCTAAAGGGAAGCAGGTCTCGCATTGTCACCTGCTGTGGCTGCCCTCACTTCTATTTGTCTATTTGACATTTCTTTGCTCATCTTTGAGCTTCTAGTTTGGGATTAGCCCAACTGAAAGGAAGGTATCATTTTACTTTTACTTTGTTAAAAAAGAAAATAAAGCTCAGAAATAAATTGATTCCAAATCCAGTAAATCAGAGGATGTGAATTGGAAGAGATATTCCAACTAGGTCATGAACCTTGGAAGTCTTAAAGGGGCTTTAGAGAGCTTATAATCTATTCTCTATTTGCAGATGTGGCAATTCAGACTCAAGAGTGATGCTGTGACTTACCCATGATCCCATGTCAAAGTTGAGAGTTGAAACCAGGTCAACCATGTAGACCATGAACTGCCCCCTCCCTTCACATTAGGACAGGATGCAGAGGCATCACGTGACTTGTCCCAGATGGAAGAGTTAGGCACTGAGAATCTACTATATGCCAGGTACCGTGCTAGGCATGTAATTACACCATACTGCTTCTCGAATGAGCAAGTGTCCCTTAGTACTATTCTTCATATGCCATGCAGCTGTTTCCCACAGAGAAGCTCATTTGGTATTGGAAACAGTCAGCAATTTTCATTGCAGCTAATTTATCTCCTAATGGGTAAATTTTACTCACTGTGCTTTTTAAGGAAAATTTTGGCTCTATCAAAATATTCTCTAGATGAAAGAGTAACTCCAGATTTCCCCAAGTATGCCATTCTCTTCCAGGATAAAGTAAAAGCGTGAAACTGGAATTCTAGAAGCCCAGGTTCCAGCCCCTGGGACTTTGCCCCAGCACAGCAACTTGGCCAACCCTTTCCCACCCCAGCCTTAGATGCCTCCTGTGTAGAATGAGGGGTCAGAGAAGGTTTGCAGTTTCCAAATGTGCTTACACCAAAAGTCTTCCCTTGGAAAGAGTCCATCAAACACCAACACTTCTGATTAATCAGTAGCTTGTCTCTCTTACTTATAAAATATAGTCACATCCATAACCACAGTAGCTTTCAATTAGAATAATGTGTCATAAGGTGATATAACCCCAGCCCAACATGTGGCCCCCATGGTTGTGTGAGGGTTCCATGGGTTTTAGAATCCTGAGGGTTCTGCAGGCTTTCAGAATGTTGAGAACAGTTCTTAGATTTCCATTTCTACCTCAATGGAACACTGCCTCTAACCTGCCCCAAGAAGTCCTGGGATCACTTAGGCTAAAAGATTTCTGTAGTATCTCCATTCTAAAATTCTTAAGGGGTAATAAATAAATAAATAAATAAATAAATAAATAAATAAATAAAATTCTTAAGGGGTGGGTCTCACAAAATTCCTCAAGCAAAATAGTTGAGGTTTCATTTCCCAATCAATCCCAAAGCTGACTCTTAGGAACATGACTTGCAACTTAATACTGCATATACTTGTGAACGTTTCTCTGAAACAAAATATTTTTGTGCCATTGGATGATGGCCTTGGCTAGAGGCTGAATGTCCCTCTTGGCTTTCCTTTGCCCACCTTCCCCTACTGCTCCCCTCCAGGGCCCTCTAGTGTAGCCCAGTTCTACTCCTGGTGCTCACACCACCACTCACGCCTCCCCACTCTCCTACTCTGTCCCCTGGCAGCACTTGCACCATGCTCCCTTCTTGCCATCTCTCCAGGTACCTCAGTCATTTCCACACCTCTTTGGAATTTGTCCTCCACAGAAGGTCTCCCTGATCTCCCCAGCCTGGGACAAGTGCCCCTTCCCTCTAGGTTTACCTGGCTCCTTCGCCAGGAGGTGATATGGCGTCCTTGGTATATGATCTTATTACCAGCAGGTATTTAATATGCACCTACTGTATATTCCTTTGTTGAGGTTGGACTGCAAGAACAAAGGACCACAACCACAGAAATTTATGTTCTCATACTTCTGGAGGCTAAAATCTAAGACCACGGTGTTGGCTTCCTCTGTTTTTTTTTTTTTTTTTTTTTTT
>NW_004956765.1:0-3251 GCF_000276665.1 Chinchilla lanigera
TGACTGTTATAAATAATCATATAAAATATGTGTCCTGTATTATATTGTTCCCCTTGCAAAATATCCCCCAAACCAACACAGAGTGCATACATTTTCTGGAGGAAAATTATACCACAATCTTGTTTCCTGTCTGCCTATCTATGGCATTAGCCAAGTGTAAGAATGGCATTAAAAGAAAAAAGCATAACAGAAAATGCCCTTCCCCCACCTCCGCGTCAGGATACTTCGGTTTCTCAGTTGCCCAGGTAATAGCTCCTGTTCCAGCTCCGGTTGCTTCTGTCTCCTAGAAACGGCTGGTCCCTGTGCTGCACAGCTGCTCACTGATGCACATTGTGTAAACCAATCCCCAATTGCCAAGCCATTCTGCCTCTGTACTTCCTGCTTGCTTATCCCAAATAAACCCTAGGCCACCAGAGATCAGGGCCTGATATTCTGGGGATGATCCCAATCAGTGCCTGTCAATGCAAAATAAATCTGTATCCAAATTCTGGGTGTCTTTTCAGTGTTTCTGTTTGCCATAGCAAAAAGAGTAACCGGGCATGGTGGTGGCATGCACCTATAAACTCAGCACCCTGGGAGACTGAGGCAGAAGGATTGTTTACACTGCCCAGATTGGGAAATTTATAATTTAGTGAAAGCTTGTCCTTAAAAAAATTTTTTTAAAGGGCTGAGGATGTAGCTCAGTGCAAATGACATGGGTGCAATCCCCAGTAACATAAAATGAAAGGAAGGAAGGAAAGAAAAAAAAAAAAGGAGAAAGGAGGGGGGCTGCCAAGGCTGTGTACACAGAGGGCCTCCCGAGAGAGTAGCTAAAAATAAGAAAGTTTATTGGAGCTGAGCAGTACTAGGGATTGAACCCAGGCCCTCCACACTGAGCTGCTTCCCAGTCCTTTTTCATATTTCATTTTTTGAAACAGGGTCTCACTAAATTGCTATGCTGCCTGCACCAAGCTCAAATTTATGATCTTCCTGCCTCATCCTCCCAGAGTCCTGGGATTACAGGTATACACCACAACACCCAGATAGAAAGTACAGTGTTTTTTTTTGGATAAGGTCTCACTATATAGCCCAGGGTGTCCTCAAATTTGTGGCAATCTTCCTGCCTCAGCCTCCCAAGTACTGCGATTACTGGTATGCACCAGCATACCCAGTTTAGGAAGTACATTTTTAATAAGATACATTTACCTCGTGAAACACAAAAGCATGAACATTCGTTCATTTATCCATTTATTTGACAAAATTTGCTGTTTTATAATTTATCATAAAAACTTTAGTTTCACGAACTTTGCAAATACAATAATTGGACTGCATGCAAGAGTGCATTCAGACATCTATCCAAGTGCATTTAGAAGGATCCGTGACACAGTAGTTAACGTTGAGGACGTTTTCTTCTACTCAGTCCTACTACCCTGGGAAAGTCTTAGAACAAAGTCTAGTTTAGGACACTCAGATCGTCGTTCTCTGTTTTTAACAAATTGATCTCCGTAGCTCCAACAGTGGTTAAAGGGCTCTTTCATTACCCAGCTTCAGTTTAGCAGAAGGCTGCCTCTAGGTGGCGCCAGAACGCAGCGGATTTATACAAAGGCAACGCAAATAGGTTTATCTATTAGAAAATAAACTGCATAAAACAGCTGCCTACAGAAAAAAAAGTGACTTGTAATTCCTCGTCTTCACATTATTTCCACTGTTTTTTAAAGTTACGTTTTCTATATTCAATTATATGTCTTGTTGCAAAATTTGTTTTGTTTTGTTTTGTTTTGTTTTTGGTCTCTTTCCAGTACTAGGAATCGAACTCTCGATCTTGAGCTTGCCAGGCAGGCGCTTTGCCGCTGAGCTAAATCCCCAGCCCCAATTATGGTTAATATAATAACCCTAATGAATATCCTATTTACAGTTTTCCATTTCTAGAACAACTGATTGCAACCAGAATGCAAGCCACCCTAATTCCTAACTCCGTCTAGTCTTCCGACACCTGTGGGTTAACATTAACATTATTACACAGCAGTCAGAGTTGCTGAAGTGAATTCTGTAGGTAAGGCTATGTTACATGCTGTGCCCAGATTCTGTGAAAATTGGTGAACCATGTACATGTTTTACATGATAGCTTTCTGTTAGCCTCATTAATGAGCCAGGGTACCGATGTTCCCACCATAACGCACCTTGAGTCTGGTCCTCACCTTGAGCATTGCTTACAAGCTTCATGCCTTCAATGAAGTTGAAGTCGAAGATGTTATTGTCTCCTGGGGGTCTGTGACTTTGCTTTTCCTCCGAGACAGAGGGGAGGAAATTTGTTGATTTTAAGCAGAGTACATCCGTTGTGGCCGGGGATCCTGAAACATCCAATGAGCTGATGAATTGAGGCTCAGTATTTATTCCAGAAAACAAAGTCATTTTATTAAAAATTATGAGCATTAAGTATTATGCTATGGAAGGAAATTTCCTGAGGGCAAGAAAGTTGTCAACCAGATATAAAAGTTCATGGTTGTTTGCGAAGGAGTGAGAACTAGAGAAGAAAAAGAAGGTGTTAGGAGCAGAGAAAGGTGTTTGGGAGCGGAGAGAGGCTGTTGGGAGCTGGTGGAAGCTGTAAGTAACTGTTGGTTGTTTTGGAGGAGCTCGTCATGCTGGCTTTCCTGATGAACTTGGCTGTTTTCATCCTGCAAGGAGCTTGGGACCTCGCGGGCACTGAGAATGGCTTCAGTCATTTTGGGGGAGCTCTGGTCCTCACCTTGAGCACCGCTTCCTTGCTTCCGAGGGGAAGAAGGTGCACTGCCGGTCTCCTGAGAAGCTTGCTGCACTGGCTTCCCTGATGGGAACTCGGCCATCTTGATCATCAGAGGAGCTCGGGACCTCACTGTTGCTGAGGATGGCTGTGGTACCTTTCGGGGGAGCTCTGATTCTTCTGAGCGTTGTTTCTTGGCTCCAGGGCAGATCCCTCAGCCTGCTAGCACAGATCCTTCATCCCGCTGGCACAGACTTCCTAGATTCCACCACTGACCTCTGGGCCTTTGCAGCGCAGATCCGTCAAACAGGCCTGCATGAGACATTGTTATGGGCTCTACGCCTCCAGGTGGACTTGTGGGAGGCATTATTATGAGCTCTAGGCCTTCAGCTGGACTCATGCAGGACATTTCTGTGGGATCCAGGCCCTCGGCTAATTGCTTGGTCTTCGTGTGTGGACAGATTTCCTGCACTCTTTTGTATATCATTCTTTGGATGACTGTTATAAATAATCATATAAAATATGTGTCCTG
>NW_004956766.1:0-3227 GCF_000276665.1 Chinchilla lanigera
TTTTTTTTTTTTTTTTTTTTTTTTTTTTTTTTGCTGGAATGATTTTCATCTCTTCCTTTTGCTTTTGCCTCCTGATCATGAGATGAGGGCTTTCTTTCAATGTGTACTCACACCATTATAACAACAATGGCCTAGGCCGGTGATACATAGCTCAATAGCAGAATGCCTGCTTGGCAAATGCAAAGCCCTGAGTTCAATTCCCAGTACCAAAAAAAAAAAAAAAAGAATGGCTTCTAGTCCAAAACAAACCTCATTCCCATCTGAAACCTCATGGGTCTGGACTTTACCATCCAGATTCCTACCGGAATTCTGGCCTGCTGAGTTCTCACCAGAATCAGCCATCAGCTCTGCTTTAGCCTTCTAGACTTTCTCCACCCAATTCTACTGACTCTTCCCACAAACCAGTTCCAAAGACTTCTGAACATGTGGTCAGGCACCGTTGCAGCAATAACCAAATTTCTCTGATACCTACTCTCTGTATTTGTCACTTTCCCATCGCTGGAATAAAACATTGACACCCACTGCTTAAAGAGGACAGTTTTATTTTGGCTTGTAGTTTCAGAGGTCTCAGCGCAGGGTCCAGTGGCCTCAAAGCAGAACATGACAGAAGCAGGTGGTGAAGGAAAGCCTTTCACCTCCTGGCAGCCAGGAAGCAGAGAAAGGGAAAGAGCCAGAAAGGGTTGAGGAGTGGATATAGTGTCCAAGGTCATGCACCCATGATCAGTAACTTCAACATGACTCACCTACTCTTCCCATCACCTTCCAATAATGCCATCAAATTATGAAATTAAAGCTCTCATGACCCAATCACTCCTCTAAGCTTCACATCTGAACATTGCTGTACTGCAGAACTAGCCCTCAATACCTGAGTCTTTAAACTGAAACAGTACCTATGGGAAGATTTTTTTAAATATTTTAAGACAGGATCTCATTACGTAGTTCATGCGAGCCTTGGACTCTCTGTGGAGTCCAGGCTCCCCTCAACCCATGCAATACTCCTGCCTCAGCCTCCAGAGTGCTGGCATTACAGGCATCCTCCACCACAACCAGCAGGAAGATCACATTTTAAATAGGACACAAAGGAGTATGAGGCTAGCCCTGGGGACTGCAAGACTGAAGAGGAGAAATAAAACTTAGGACAAAAGATAAATCGACACCCACCATATTTCTCTTTCTCCTCCATCTATGCTCCTTTACCTTCAAGTCTGTTCCTGGTCTCCTATCCAAGATCTTTTGGATACCATGGTTTAAACAGCCCTCCTCTAAACCTGATGCTATCTCTTTAGCAAGTTCTTTTGACCTAAAATTTCTCCAACTTTTCCAAAATTCCTTCAAACGCCCAGCTGACAACTTTAACTACTCTCTCCTTGAAAACTTTATAAAAAATTCCTCCAACCTAATCTCCAGTTCCAAGATATGCAGGCTACAGGTGTAATAATGCCAACAGCCATAACATAGATCCAGTGCAGCCTCAGGAGCTCACAGCCACACATTTCAGGCTCCTTGTCACTCATGTTGTAGCAGAAAACGCCTCCTCCAGCCCATATACTTCAGTTTCTTAGTTTCCCAGGTAATAGTTCCTGTTAAAGATCTGGTTGCTCCTGACTCTTAAAAACAGCTGGTCACTGTGATGCACAGCTGGTCACTGTCTTGGTTACTTTTCTCTCATTACTGAGACAAAATACCTGACACCCAAAATTAAGGAAGGAAAAGTTTATTTAGCTCACAGTTTGTGGAGGTTTTAGATCATAATCAGCTGGCTCCAAGGCAGAGTGGTGCATGGCAGAAGGCGACAGTTCGTGGTGGCAGAAAAACAGCAAAAGCAACAAGAGCAAAAGGAGAGGAGCAAGAGAGAGCAAGCCTCTTTCGCTCTCTTATATTGTATGCAGGCTACCCGCCCTAGGGTGGGTGTAGCACTGTTATGGTTTGTGTCTGGGTGTCGTCCCCCACCCCCCCACCCCTGCAAAGCCTCATATGGTCATGGAGCAGGCTTTTAGAGTTTGATTGATTATGGGTGTGAGAGCTACACCGCTCTGGGGTGGATAATTTGCATATGTAAGGGAGAGGAAGAGGCTGCTTGCCAAAGAAGAGGCTGCTTGCCGCCATTCCTCCCTTTTGTGCTTATTGCTTTTGCTGTGTTGCACTGCCTTGAATGGTTGCCCTCTGCCATGTGCCACCCTGCTTTGTAGCCAGCCGAGTATGGACTGAAACCTCCACAAACTGTAAGCTAAATAAACTTCCTTCTTAATTTAAACTTCCTTCCTTAATTTTGGACATCAGATATTTTGTCCCAGCAACAAGAGAAAAGTAACCAAGACAAGCACTCACACCCATAATCCCAGCATTGGACCACAGAATCAATCATAAACTCTAGCAGCCCACACCCATGATTAAATGAGGCTTCGGGGGCACATCTAGATACAAACCATAACAGTCACTATGGTGCATATTGTATAAATCAATTCCCAGTTGACAAGCCATTCTGCCTCTGTACTTCCTGCTTGCTTATCCAATATAAGCCCTAGACCACCAGAGATCAGGGCTTGATATTTTGGGAAGGATCCTGATCTGTACCTGTCACCATAAATAAATCTGCCTCCAAATCCTGGGTGTCGTTCTGGTGTTTCTGCTTGCCATTGCAATATCACCAGCACCAGACTTACCTGTGTTTTGAAAACAAAAAAGTCCCCTGACTCTCCTACATGTTGGAGAAAGAAAAAAAAAACTTTAAAATTGCTCTAGATCTCCAATCTCTGATGATTGTTCTAGATGCCCCAAATTCCTTCCTGGGGAATTTTGTGTTGTTATGCTTTGCACATGCCTCAAATTTAAAAATAAAAGCCTTAATATTTCTGATTTTTTTTAGCTGTATGTGTGAGTGAGCCTAGCATTCATGAGACCTTGAGCTCATGCCCAGCACTTCACGTGGAAAAAAGAAATGTTGTAATTTGCCCCATTTTCTGCCTTGTGAACAACTGGGACCTTGTCTTTCATACACCATCTGGGACAAAGTTTGGGATGAGGAGGACTGCATCCTCTTTGTGACGACTTGTTTTTGCCTTTTTTTGTGGTTGTTGCTGGTGGTGGTGGTGTTGAGGTAAACAGGGTTTGCAAACGTGAGCCTTATCTGCAAGCTCTCTATGTGCACTGAGCTACACCCCAGCCCTATGTAAAATTTTCCTAGTTTAAGAAAATGTTGCCAAAATTATGTTGTAGAAGGGCTCTAC
>NW_004956767.1:0-3106 GCF_000276665.1 Chinchilla lanigera
CTTCTAAATCTTCCTGGCAGCCTGTGACTCCATGTCCCTGCCATGTTCGCTGCAAGGCTTCCCTTCTTACTTTCATGTGTATGCACTTCCATTTATGTATGATTCCCTACTGCAACTTCCAGAGCAGTCACTACCCATGAAAATGAGGAGAAACTCTTTGAAACTGAAGAAATTTTCCTGACAGTTCTAAATATATGGTGGATGTCCCCATCAAATTACAAATAAGTCACTTGTATATAAGCTCACCCACTTTCCATCACTTCACTGAAATATCCACGGTGTACTAATGCCTCACTTTGTGACAATCCGCATAGGTTGAAAGTGGAGAGATGGAAAAATAAATGCAATGCAAATATGTCACAAATAAGAGAAAATGAGACTGTCCCAAGAACTCTAGCAAAATACTTCTAGAATTAATAAACAATTAAAGAAGCACAGCTAGACACAAAGTCAACACTAAAAAGTCAACAGCATTGCCTTAGAAACCAACAAACTCCCTGAAAGAGAAATTAGGGAGACCACACCCTTCACAATAGCATTCAAAAAATTAAATGCCTAGGAATCATTCCAACAAAAGAAATAAAAGACCTACACATTGAAAAGTACAGAACTGTGAAAAACCAATTGAAGAAGTTATCAGACAATGGCAAAATATCCTGTGCTCATGGTAAGAAGGACAAACATTGTGAAAGAGACCATACCCCCAAAGCTGTTATAAAGATTTCACATAATCCAAATGAATATACCATTTGCCTTCCTCATAGATTTACAGAAAGCATTTCTAGAATTCATTTGGAAACAGAAGAGACCTAGAATAACAAAGGCATTCATGAGCAACAAAGGCAAGGCACCAGGCATCACAATCCCTGAAACTGTACTACAATGCTCCTGGATAAAATCAGCAAACAACAGACCTGAAGATCAATAGAACAGTTTAGAAGATGCAGTCATAACTACAAACACACTTAAATACGTTATCTTTGACAAATGAGCAAAATATATTCATTAGAAAAAGGATAGTCTCTTTAATAAATGGTGCAGGAAAAACTGGCTTTCCACATGCTGAAGACTAAAAGTAGAACCATGTCTATCACCATGCACTAAACTAAAATCCAAATGGATCAGAAATCTAAATATTAAAATAGAAACAAAAGTCTACTGAAAGACAAAATAGGTAGAAGTCTTGGAGATGCAGTTGTAGTCTGAGAGTTCATAAACAAAAACCAAAATGCATGTGTGACATTTTAAAGAATGGATACCAGGGATCTCAACTTATTAAAAGGTTTTTGCACATCACAAGAAATCGACAGAGTAAAAAGAAAACCCACAGAGTGGGAAAATTTTAGCCACCTATGCCTCAGACAAATGAATTCTATGCAAAAAACATAAAGAAATGAACAAAAATTCAGGCTCCTGAAATTCAAAGACCCAATTCAAGTACGGTCATCTGAGATAAATGTATACTTCTCAGATGAGGAAATACAAATGGCAAATATATGTATGAAAAAATGTTCAAAACAATTGGTCACTTGAGAAATGCAAATTAAAGCAACACTGAGATTCCATCTCACCCGAGAAGAATGCCTGTCATCAAGAAATGAAACAATAACAAATGCTGGAGGGGGTGTGGGGTGGAAGGAACCCTTCCCACTGTTGGTGGGAGTGTAGACTGGTGCAACCACTGTTTAAATCAGTGTGGAGATACCTCACAAAACTAAGATTATAGGTGCCATTCAACTGAGCAATGTTCCTTCTGGATATTTTCCCAGAAGAATTAAAAACACAGCAATATGTATGCAACCATGTTTATAGCAGCACAATTTGCCATAGCTAAGTCTTGGAAATAACCCAAATACCCATGAACTGAAGAATGGATAAAAAAGATGCGGTATTGTTACACAAAGGAGTACTACTCAGCTCAAAAGAAGGACAAACGTGAGGCTTCTGTTGATAAATGAATGCAATTAGAGACCGTGCTCATAAGTGAAGGAAATCGAACTCACGTGTGTAAAACCCTAGTATCTCAGAAGTGTAAGAAACTGAAAAAGTAAATAAAACCCAAAATCTACAATAGATATTATGAGAGGGAAAAAAAATGCTCAAAAAAAAAAAAAAAAAAAAAAAGAAAATCTTGAATGATTGAGAGGAAATAGGAAGGATGGGGAAAGAAAAAAATATGTATGACAGATAAAATAGTTATATATTGACATCTTCATTTCATTAAAATAGTTTTGTGCTTATTTTGTGAGATCAGTTACACATTCCTAGGTCTTGTAATCTGAACGAGTTTGAAGGCATTGGTACATAATACATTAACCATTGTTAATATCTTATTGTCTTGTATTGAAACTTGTATTATTAGTTTCCATTATTTTTCACTTACTTCACTTTAAAATAAGATTTGGAAAAAGAGAAAATGTGTGGCTTTACTTACATAGAAGAAATGAAGTTTTTTTTTTTTGTTTTGATTTGTTTTTTCTTGTACCAACAATGAAATTCAGGACTTTGTGCTTCCCAGGCAGGGCCTTATACCACTGAGCTATATCCCAAACCCTAGAAATCCTGTAACTTTATTTACATAGAAGAAAAGAGTTAAAAGCAAAGTTATGACAATAAAAAAAGCAACTAAATATTGAGAAAAAAATCAAAGGAAGTGGTAGCAGCATAGTAACACATAGGTGTTGTGGCTAAATTAGTTCTAATAGGGACCCTCCTAAGTCAAAAGCTTATATTTAAAAAAAAAAAGCAGTGATAAATTTTGCATGTAAAGAACTAAAAATAGCAGCTCTAACCAAGCTCAAATTTGGAAGAAAGAATAAGTTTCAGAGCAGAAAGATACTAACATCCTATGAGAAATCAAAAAAACTATGTTATAATTTATTAAAAATTACTCTAAAATTGACAGTCATGGCATATGTAGGACTAGTAAAAATGAACTTAAAATATAGAATGAGTGAGATATACTAAAAGTAATGTTACAAAAATTGAAAAAGGATCAGTAGGGGCCAATCTCTGTCTCTTTCACTCTCTCTCTCTCTGTGTACACATACATATATAGGTACATTTGCACATAGATTTGCAGACAGATTTGCACATATACTGCCTA
>NW_004956768.1:0-2279 GCF_000276665.1 Chinchilla lanigera
CTATGTCAGATGTGAATTGTCAAAAGGTCATTCTGTGACACTGCAAATCTGCAGTTTTTTTGTCTCAGTTTTCTCCAGAAGAATCACTGGGCTCTATCTACATCCTCTTCTAATTAAAAGTCCTGGCTTTCTATACTAAGTTGTACAGTAAATGTTTGGGCTGGCCACAGGTCAACTATATAAGATGTCTTTTGTTATGGGGAATAAAGTGCTGGAATTGAATTCCTTTGGCTTGGCTTAAAATGACAGAGGGTTTATTGGTGACTCTCTGTGTATATCACTTTTGCAGTTCTTCATGTCCTGGATAGATTAGAATCAGCCTGTAGCCCATGAGAGAGACTTGGCGGGGATGACCACGGGTGGAAAGATCCCCCTTTCTAGATAAGGGCCCCCCTTTTTCCCTGGGTGTGTTTGGGGGACATAAATGAGACAGGATGGTGTCTGTGTGTACTTGCAGTTTTGCCACATAGGGTTAGGCAAACTGAAAAGACTGTAAGCCTAGGAGTTTCCACAACAAGACTCTCACTGGATGCTACAAGCTGCTCATCACTGGAGCAGAAATCTTCAGAGCTGAGTCCTCGAACAGATGCACATGTCTCATCACCCCATACTCCAAATTAAGGCCCCAAAGCATCACATCACCTGAATTTATGTTGAGGCCACTTGGCACAATATGCTTGGGTCTCTTTGGTGCTCAAGAAATTACTCATTAAGCAGAGTGAAACTCCAATCATACTCCAGGAAAACAAATGTATGAGGCTACTATGGAAAAGAGAGTAAGCCTATAGCAAGATAGCAAGCCTCCCAACCCTGAGAATGTGAAAACACTATGGAATTGAAAATACCTAAGAATGCTATGGAATCAATAGGAAATAGGAGTTCTTGTAGAAATATGTTGAACAGGTAGCTATACATATCAAAGGTGTCAAAAGGCCAATGATTCTTTCTCTGGACTCATTTTACTGTTTCAAGGCAATAAAGCTCCAGTCTACCAAACCCAAGCCCACTGAGCTTCTACCAGGCAGGCAGTGCACCATATACCCAGGTCTCCTCTCCTGGAGGGAAGTGGCCCAGTTTAATCCTTTCCTGGTGGTGGCTTCTGAGAGGCTGTTGGAGACAAGCCTGGGCTGGATCAGCACCCACCCTCTAGGTCTACATAGGCTTTGTGTAGGACCCACAGGAGCTGAGAGTGGATTGCAAACTCATTCTCTGTACAGTGAGGGGCCAGGAACACCTGTTTGAAGGAGGGGCCTGATGCAAGGCCTCTACATGCTCTTGGACTACTTCCTCCTCTACAAGGCCCTGAACAGGGAGGTCAAGATTTGTGATAGATGCTAAGATCACATGTGTGTTAAGGTTCAATACCTGTGAAAGTGGAGAGGTGGCAGGTTGGGCAGATAGAGGGTTCTGGCCATGTTGCAGCCTGCTGGAGCCTGGGCCTGCCCAGCAGTGAGTTCTGAGGCTTCTGTGTCCCCCATCAGGCCTGCATGTCTGGGACACTATACTCCAAGATCATGCAGTCACCAGATGCATTCTTCTGTTTGGGACACATGGCTTTCCCTGTTGTAGACACAGACAAGCCTCTTAGTTCCCCTTAGGTTGAGTATGTAAGAGAATTGAATGAGTAACCCCAAGCTCTGCATTCTTTATGGTTTCTTAACTGACCTAGGCTCAGATGCACCAAAGGACTCTCCCAGGAAAGGTGAAGCTGATGGTGGCATTCTCAGCCTTACACAGCAGTGGTGGCACGAGGAATTGTTCTCCTCTGCAGAGAGTGTACTCGCCTTGTCACTACCTTGAGAAGGGTGCTACTGGCTTTGGGAAATGGAAACTACCTTTGGAAGAAGCCTTGGTGGTCGTCAGTCCCAAGTATTCCCCTGGGTCCACAGTACCTCCAGTGATGTAGTTTCTTCCTATCTTTGCCTCCTGTGATGGAGGAGTCTTCTATCTATGCCTGTAGGCAGGATCGGGACACAATGGAGAATTCGTATCTTGTCCCCGGATTTTGAGCTGTCCCTGTATGATGCTCCTTTGGACAGAGAGTTTTGTTTTTTCCATAGAGGATCATCTCCAAACTTCTTTGAGACTGAAAGCACTGTGGTCTCTAGATTCTCCTGACAGTGGGAACTCTGGATTCCCAGCTTCTTCCCTGTGGAGCCTCCTCCTGTCTCCAGTACTCTGCAATCATGAAAGAGGCTACAAACAAAGATTTCAAGCTGAAATTGTCTGCCAAGAATTTATTTTCTCTGACAAGTCAAGACTTAGCTGTATGATTATTT
>NW_004956768.1:2379-3318 GCF_000276665.1 Chinchilla lanigera
GTACTCTGCAATCATGAAAGAGGCTACAAACAAAGATTTCAAGCTGAAATTGCCTGCCAAGAATTTATTTTCTCCAACAAGTCAAGACTTAGCTGTATGATTATTTGTAAAGCAAGTGATTTGCAGTGTTTTTCTACTGTTCTTCTGGAGTCACTGTAAGAATCTTGTCTTTGCCTTCTCCATTCCAGAGGGCGCACCTTTCAATCCTCACAGCCTGGAGAGGCTTATTTTAGTTCCAAGAGTAGAGGCAAGATCAGGGATTAAATGGGTATCACCCCTACGTGTTGCAGGATGGGCCAGATCTGTCCCTTCTTGATGACATCACGGTATGAAGAGCAAAGCCTATCCTGCTATTCCCAGAATGAAGCCTGGAGCTTGGGGCAAAGGCTGTGTTGCTATCATCAGTTCACATCAGGACGCTTTGCAAATACATATATCTAAAGGTGTGCAGCTCCCTGTATGTGGTGCTTAACTAGTCAGCTAGCTAGTGAGTCTGGCTTTGCCACTCCTTGGTGACCAGCTCTGAGTCAGAGGATGAGACAGATGAGGCAGACACAATCCACCTGTCCATGTGGAATTGCACCGTGTGTAAAAGTCTCCAGTTTCCGTTCCATAGTTTGTGTGTGTCTTTGTTATTTTTCTGTTTTTGTTGAGATAAAATATCTGACACACAAAATTAAGGAAGGAAAGGTTTATTTAGCTCACAGTCTGTGGAGGTTTTAATATATACTTGGCTGGCTCCAAGGCAGAGTGGCCCAGGGCAGAGGGCTGCAGTTTATGGGGGCAAAAAATAGCAAAAACAGAAAGAGCAAAAGGGAGGAGTAGCAGAGAAGAGCAAGCCTCTTTCCTTCCTTTATATTGTAAGCAGGCTACCCTCACCCAGGGGGCATGTAGCACTCACATAATCCTCATTCCCTGCCATTGGCTCAGGAGTACTGC
>NW_004956769.1:0-3227 GCF_000276665.1 Chinchilla lanigera
ACTAATGTATCTACTAGATTGAAATCCAGCCTTTTTCCATTTTGTAACTGTCTATTATTAAAATTATGAGTCCAGGAGCACATGTGGCTATCTAAAATTTGTCCATAGGTGTGATCTCTTTTCTTTGCAATAGCTTAGTGGAAACAGATATGTTTAAGAGTCAGATAGTAAGGTAAGTTTATCTTTGGTAACACTGACAATTGAACTTTCATTATTAAATGGAGCACAGAGTGTTGAACATGAAAGGCTAAGAAATGCTCTCTTGTATTGATTGCCATGCTGATTAACCTGCATCCGTGTGAGAAAATATTCTTCATTTTGGAAATGATTCATTTCTAAGTGAAGATTTCAAACTTTAAAAAAGTTGATGTGTGCTTTTAAATATGTAACATATAAGCAACAAGTCATCCAGTATTTTTAGTTATTCATCTGTCAAAGGATAAAATTTTAGTAAAATAAGATTTAAAACACAATTGTATGCATTTTTACTGTGTCTTATCATTAAGTAATTTATCTATGTATAGCTAATAATTAAGTAGTTGAGTAGTAATCATTCTGACACAACTTTTATGACTTAGAAATCTTTGAAAAATTGTATAATTTAAAATAGTCAGTGTTAGTTATGTTACTTTGTGTTGTGTTCAGTTATTCTATAATACCACGAGCTAGCAGAAAGAATATATTCATATTCCCTACATAATGTTAAACATCATTTCTCCTTCATCTCATTATTTGCTACAATATAGTGAAGTGAATTCAATTGCTTTCTTAGACCTTGCAGAGGCATCTTCATGAGAGAATGACTTCTCTGACAGATTTTCACATCACTTTCAAATACCATTTAATTGTCAAATGTATTTAAACGTGTCTATGCCTTAATTTCTTATCCAATAAATAAACACTTCCAATTAATAGATTAATGAAAAATTACTATGAGCAGTTCAGGGAGTGAAATTCCATTACACTCCCTAAGTGTTAATCAATTAGTCATTTCACTAGCCGAGGTCATAAGATTGGAGTGCCCCAAGGAATTCACTCTCTAATCTTTTCACAACCAAAATATGCTTATTAATTCAGCTGGATGACATGTGTCATACCAGTGGCTAATTTTACCTTCTCCTTCTCAGTCGCACTCAACTCCTCCACCTCTGCCCTTTGAGCAGGCACAAAGCCCACCTCTACACATCCCCTTGTGACATGAGATTAAGTGTGCTTCCAAAATGTAGGCATGAGCTGTATACTAAATGTTGCACCTTTCAAGCTTTTACATGTTTTCATTTTGAAATTTCCATTTAAATGCAAATTCTGCCATTTAAATAGACTCCTCATGTTCTTTATTACACTATAATTACTATTTCCCATCTTCCTTGGGTGGAATGCAGGAAAGGCCACAGGTCACTTCCCTCCCTCTCTAAATGTGCGATTGAAATCAAGAAGTCATCATTGCTGGTGTTTCTCAGGGACACCCATTGGTTAAAGGAAGCCTGAGGGACCGGTTCAGACAGTGCCCTAAAACCTGTCCTGTCCTATGATTTACGGGAACAAGAACAAACAAAGCCCACAGCTACCATTTCTTCAGGACCATGTAGGCCAAATAGTTTAGCCAGGATTTGGCACAAATAAATAGCAGTGGAGATGCTGCCCTCCTTTTGGAAAAAGCCACATGCCAAGTGACACAAGCTGATTCTAACGTCAAGGAACAAGCAAGAAATACAAATGTATTTCTTATTTTCTGTCCTTATTGAATAAAATTCAAGAATGACCCAAACTGAAGAAAAATACGAAAATATCAGTTCACATATTGTCATCAATAGACAGTATAAAAATAAAATGTGAACATGAAAATCCTTATACTTTATGAATACAAATGAAATTAATACTAGTAATTTTAGACTATGAAACCATGCATTATATAGATTGACTGAAAAAATTCATGAGTTATAGCATTCTTACTATTTAATTCCTAACATTTAATGAAACCTTAAAACTGTATATTTTACATGTGCATTTTGTGGTGATTTTTGGGGGAATGATGAAAGCTTTAGTTGGGAAATTGATCTAGTAAGTGCTGAGTAGCAACCAAAAAGGAAAAGAAAACATTTTATGTGCAATTTATTTGTGAAATGCTTGTTACAGTTACTCAAATCTGTGCTTCCAGAGGCTGTATTGGCAGTGTAAATAACACAGACATTTGAATCAGAAAATTATGGGGTTCAAACAAGATTACAATTACCAAATCATTACCCCTGTGCAAGATATTTAATCTGTCTCTGAAACTGGACTCTGTAAGTATAACATACCTCAGAGGATAGTACACAGTGAGGTGATAGAGAGAAAGAGGGAGAGAGAGAGATTTTTCCTTTTGGTAATAAAAACATTTAATAGAAGACAAATAACTTCCACAGACACTGAAAACCTCCATGCATTTAGTTGAACTTACTATGAACCTGGATTACTATTTGAATACAAGAAAAGAAGGCCACAATTTAGCTCACAAGTTCTTGATGACTAAGCTTCTCTATTAAGGTAAGATATTTGTAGGTCAGTTCAGTAATTTACAAATCTTAAGTCTTAACCTGCTTGAATGGTTATACCAATATTGAAGGAGTCAAACATAACCACTTATATGCAAGGTAAGCTCACTTTGTCTTGTCATTCTTGATAGTGTCCTTTTAAAATATGTGATATTGCCTGCTAGAAATTTATTATACATCCTATTGTTTTCTCTCAGCTTGGCACCTTCTAAGTTTGTCTCTAAAATAGAGGCAAAGCAGACTTCAGTTTCTAAGTGGAATTCTAATATCATACTTGTAAAATTGGTAAGTAAACTTAAATGTTACTCACACAGTTCTGATTTTGGTAGTCACCAGTCCAATGATGAACTTTTTTTTCTTTTTGAGGAGTCTCACTATGCAGTTCAGGCTTGCCTTGAGCTTAACTTTGTAGGTCAGGCTGGCCTCGAACTCCAAGGATCTTCCTGCCTCAGCCTCCTGAGTGCTGGGGTTACAGGAGCACACCACCACACCTGGTCCATGATGAACTTTTTAAACCTCAGCATGTGAAAGTTGCTTTCTGTCTGCTATGTTTTTTGTTCTCAATTGCCATCTGAAATTACTTCCCATGCCAATATTGAGACAATGGTTTCCAAAATGTGCTGATGATCGTGCAAGGCTTTACAACCTTTCCTTCAGCTAATGTACTGAAATTTGGAGAGTACATTATTTTAT
>NW_004956770.1:0-3223 GCF_000276665.1 Chinchilla lanigera
ACTAATGTATCTACTAGATTGAAATCCAGCCTTTTTCCATTTTGTAACTGTCTATTATTAAAATTATGAGTCCAGGAGCACATGTGGCTATCTAAAATTTGTCCATAGGTGTGATCTCTTTTCTTTGCAATAGCTTAGTGGAAACAGATATGTTTAAGAGTCAGATAGTAAGGTAAGTTTATCTTTGGTAACACTGACAATTGAACTTTCATTATTAAATGGAGCACAGAGTGTTGAACATGAAAGGCTAAGAAATGCTCTCTTGTATTGATTGCCATGCTGATTAACCTGCATCCGTGTGAGAAAATATTCTTCATTTTGGAAATGATTCATTTCTAAGTGAAGATTTCAAACTTTAAAAAAGTTGATGTGTGCTTTTAAATATGTAACATATAAGCAACAAGTCATCCAGTATTTTTAGTTATTCATCTGTCAAAGGATAAAATTTTAGTAAAATAAGATTTAAAACACAATTGTATGCATTTTTACTGTGTCTTATCATTAAGTAATTTATCTATGTATAGCTAATAATTAAGTAGTTGAGTAGTAATCATTCTGACACAACTTTTATGACTTAGAAATCTTTGAAAAATTGTATAATTTAAAATAGTCAGTGTTAGTTATGTTACTTTGTGTTGTGTTCAGTTATTCTATAATACCACGAGCTAGCAGAAAGAATATATTCATATTCCCTACATAATGTTAAACATCATTTCTCCTTCATCTCATTATTTGCTACAATATAGTGAAGTGAATTCAATTGCTTTCTTAGACCTTGCAGAGGCATCTTCATGAGAGAATGACTTCTCTGACAGATTTTCACATCACTTTCAAATACCATTTAATTGTCAAATGTATTTAAACGTGTCTATGCCTTAATTTCTTATCCAATAAATAAACACTTCCAATTAATAGATTAATGAAAAATTACTATGAGCAGTTCAGGGAGTGAAATTCCATTACACTCCCTAAGTGTTAATCAATTAGTCATTTCACTAGCCGAGGTCATAAGATTGGAGTGCCCCAAGGAATTCACTCTCTAATCTTTTCACAACCAAAATATGCTTATTAATTCAGCTGGATGACATGTGTCATACCAGTGGCTAATTTTACCTTCTCCTTCTCAGTCGCACTCAACTCCTCCACCTCTGCCCTTTGAGCAGGCACAAAGCCCACCTCTACACATCCCCTTGTGACATGAGATTAAGTGTGCTTCCAAAATGTAGGCATGAGCTGTATACTAAATGTTGCACCTTTCAAGCTTTTACATGTTTTCATTTTGAAATTTCCATTTAAATGCAAATTCTGCCATTTAAATAGACTCCTCATGTTCTTTATTACACTATAATTACTATTTCCCATCTTCCTTGGGTGGAATGCAGGAAAGGCCACAGGTCACTTCCCTCCCTCTCTAAATGTGCGATTGAAATCAAGAAGTCATCATTGCTGGTGTTTCTCAGGGACACCCATTGGTTAAAGGAAGCCTGAGGGACCGGTTCAGACAGTGCCCTAAAACCTGTCCTGTCCTATGATTTACGGGAACAAGAACAAACAAAGCCCACAGCTACCATTTCTTCAGGACCATGTAGGCCAAATAGTTTAGCCAGGATTTGGCACAAATAAATAGCAGTGGAGATGCTGCCCTCCTTTTGGAAAAAGCCACATGCCAAGTGACACAAGCTGATTCTAACGTCAAGGAACAAGCAAGAAATACAAATGTATTTCTTATTTTCTGTCCTTATTGAATAAAATTCAAGAATGACCCAAACTGAAGAAAAATACGAAAATATCAGTTCACATATTGTCATCAATAGACAGTATAAAAATAAAATGTGAACATGAAAATCCTTATACTTTATGAATACAAATGAAATTAATACTAGTAATTTTAGACTATGAAACCATGCATTATATAGATTGACTGAAAAAATTCATGAGTTATAGCATTCTTACTATTTAATTCCTAACATTTAATGAAACCTTAAAACTGTATATTTTACATGTGCATTTTGTGGTGATTTTTGGGGGAATGATGAAAGCTTTAGTTGGGAAATTGATCTAGTAAGTGCTGAGTAGCAACCAAAAAGGAAAAGAAAACATTTTATGTGCAATTTATTTGTGAAATGCTTGTTACAGTTACTCAAATCTGTGCTTCCAGAGGCTGTATTGGCAGTGTAAATAACACAGACATTTGAATCAGAAAATTATGGGGTTCAAACAAGATTACAATTACCAAATCATTACCCCTGTGCAAGATATTTAATCTGTCTCTGAAACTGGACTCTGTAAGTATAACATACCTCAGAGGATAGTACACAGTGAGGTGATAGAGAGAAAGAGGGAGAGAGAGAGATTTTTCCTTTTGGTAATAAAAACATTTAATAGAAGACAAATAACTTCCACAGACACTGAAAACCTCCATGCATTTAGTTGAACTTACTATGAACCTGGATTACTATTTGAATACAAGAAAAGAAGGCCACAATTTAGCTCACAAGTTCTTGATGACTAAGCTTCTCTATTAAGGTAAGGTATTTGTAGGTCAGTTCAGCAATTTACAAATCTTAAGACCCTGCTTAAATAGTTATACCAATATTGAAGGAGTCAAACATAACCACTTCTATGCAAGGTAAGCTCACTTTGTCTTATCATTCTTGATAGTATCCTTTTAAAATATGTGATATTGCCTGCTAGAAATTTATTATACATCCTATTGTTTTCTCTCAGCTTGGCACCTTCTAAGTTTGTCTCTAAAATAGAGGCAAAGCAGACTTCAGTTTCTAAGTGGAATTCTAATATCATACTTGTAAAATTGGTAAGTAAACTTAAATGTTACTCACACAGTTCTGATTTTGGTAGTCACCAGTCCAATGATGAACTTTTTTTTCTTTTTGAGGAGTCTCACTATGCAGTTCAGGCTTGCCTTGAGCTTAACTTTGTAGGTCAGGCTGGCCTCGAACTCCAAGGATCTTCCTGCCTCAGCCTCCTGAGTGCTGGGGTTACAGGAGCACACCACCACACCTGGTCCATGATGAACTTTTTAAACCTCAGCATGTGAAAGTTGCTTTCTGTCTGCTATGTTTTTTGTTCTCAATTGCCATCTGAAATTACTTCCCATGCCAATATTGAGACAATGGTTTCCAAAATGTGCTGATGATCGTGCAAGGCTTTACAACCTTTCCTTCAGCTAATGTACTGAAATTTGGAGAGTACATTATTTTAT
>NW_004956771.1:0-3124 GCF_000276665.1 Chinchilla lanigera
CTGGTTAATACTCAGGTCAGGTGTGCGTGGTGAGATGAATACACAGGAGCTCCGTGATCCTCATGTTTCCAATCTTCAGATATCTTTGAAGGACAGTTTAGAACCTGCATGCAGATAAACTTCATCACACGTGGTGTTTCTTAGTGATGATTTATGTAGTGTTTAGGAAATATTAAATATAGATTATGAAAAATTTTAACTAAAAATGTTAATTTCTAATCTGAAAGGACAATCCTGAGGTGGTCGTAAATGATATAATGCATTTATTGAGCAGTTGTTATGAAGCAGTTTGTGGAAGCTGTTAAGCATTGTCGGGGTTTTCTCTGCCATTTCCTAAATGACCTCTTTGGGTGTGATTCCATCAGAGAAACAAATATGAATTTCCAAAGGGAGAGAATAACAGTGCCTGATGCCCTGGGCGCTCTGAGCAGGGTCTGGCAGGTGGTGGAGGCAGACGCTGCACAGGGCAGTTTTTTCCTTCCTCCTTCTCTGCAGTCTTCACTGCGTTCTCCTCTCAGATGGACCCAGTCCTTCAGCTCTTTCAGCCCTAATCCACAACCGTCATGCTGATGTGCATAACAATTTGGATTGTATAGTCTCCATGATGTGCTGTCTCTGTGACATCACAAGGAAAGTCTAGGGTTTGGCTCATTTTCCACTCATATCTGCTCCTTTTTGAGAGGCAGTGAAGTTCCTTTAATTTCTTTCACCCATGAACTTTGCTGACAAATTTGCATCATCCATGAGGGATGCATGGTTTTCCTGTAGTTAGGAGAAAACATTTCCTCCAAGTCGGAGAATTGTCAGGACATGTTCTCCCTGAGTGTCTTCTGTCTGGAGGAGGGTCTGTGTCCATTTCTCAGTAGGCAGACCCTCTTTTCCCTGGCAGAGCCTTGTGTGATGAATCTTCTCCTTCAGATCCTGGGTTTTCTGAAGGTATCATGTAGGGCCCCTAGGAGTATGACGTGACCTCATCCTGGTCCCCTCATGTCCTCCAGTCTCCCCACTCCTCCCCCTCAGCGCTCCCCCCACTCTGTGCCTGAGGCTCCTTCTGCCTCAGCAAGCAGGGCTCCCCTGTGAGGCTGGATCTTCCTGTCTTTCCAGGTATTTTTGAGATCCCTAAACCTGGAACTTTATTTCTTTCTGGAGCCTGGGGAAACATTGTGATATTCATTTTGTCTGCATTTTTGTTGATTTGAATATGTAGGTGATGGTTTTCAATGGCTTTAGAGATTGGAACAAAGCAAGAAGCACCTGTTGTGGCCAAGTTTGAACTGTCACTTGAATCAGGATTCTGAGATCAGTAATTGAAAATGACATTTGCTCCATCATGACTGAACATCGAATAGCAGAGAAAGAAACTCAAGGAAACTCAAGGAAGAGCTCAGAGTGTTCGGGGATCTTCAGGTAGCTGCCATTCAGCATATCCAAGAAGGAGGATGTGCTACAACACAGGTGAGGTCGTATACTGAAAGATGTCCATGTCCTGGCCTGGAAAGAACAGATGAACCTGGGACATCACATCAGCAACAGGAAATCTCAGTCTTTAAACATAGGGCACATCAGTGATGCTGCTGCTCCAGGTGAGGAGCAGAGCAGGGTGAGGAGGCTGAGGTGCATTTGTCTTCCCAGGATGAAAGTGACTGTGAGGTCTTTGAAAACATCTGAGGGATGGATATCTCCCTGTGAGAATGAGAGCCCAGCTCTGCCTTCACAAACCATGTGTTTGTGAGGAAATGATTTTGTGCTGTTCACTCTGTACCTAATCACAGATCATGGTAACCATAAGAACAGCATTACTCTGTAGAGGGGCTATTTCATTATTATAGGAAAATTTACAAATAAATATGTGAATAGTAAATACAGAATTCACTGAGATAAAACAACAAAAATGTATCCTGGTAGAATTATGAGAATCTCTTTAGGAAAAAATGAGTATTATGCTACTGAAGCATTTCCCTTTTTTCGTTAGTATTTTACTGACACACACTTAGAAAAGTGAGAAATGGGAAAGAGACAGGGAAGTGATGGAGGATGAGAAGGAGGGAGACAGAGAGAGAGAAAGGCTGAGATTGAAATGGTTCCACAGTAACTCATAAATTTTACCACTTCTAAGGCTGAAAACAAAAGTACAGGGCCAAATCCTGCTCAGTCCCCTTGTATAGAAAGAGCACAGCAAGGCTCCTGGATGCTGCCCTGACCCCATTGCTTGCCCCCTCTTCCTCCTCCTTAAGCACAGGACTCCATAAGGTGCTGGCACTGAGCCTGGGGAGCAGGTCTCCTGGGGTGGCCAAAGAGAGGACAGAGCTGTGTGTTCTCACACCCTTGGACATGGCGTGAAGGATTTAGTTGCCTCATCCAAAGTATTTATTTCTCCATAAGACAATTCCTCATCGTTGGGATTAAATTAGTAAATTCATTTTTAGGTGATGTGGTTGTGACACTCAAGGAAAACTAACGTAACAACTGTGTTAGTACAGAAGGGAAACCCTATTGGCCAACTGGAAGCCCTCACTTCACTGCTTCCTTCTCTGCACCTGCTCCTGTGCCCCTGCCTGCTTTTCCGTGGATGACAGCGACCCCTACTGGACATGAGCACTCCTGCAGGGAGGTTTGTGTCTGGCCCCGCAGTCATGTCCCCTCACTGTGTCTTGCACAGTAATAACTGGCCATGGCCTCAGTTATCAGGTGGTTCATTTGCAAATACAAAGTGTTCTCATTGTGATCTCTGATGATGTGACCTTTTATAGAGTCTGTGTAGTATATGGTAACACCATGGTTACTGTTGTAGGAGATCCACTCCAGCCCCTTCTTGGAGCCTCATCCAAAGGGACACTCAGGGACACTCCAGGCTGCAGCAAGCCTCCCCCAGACTCCACCAGCTGTACCTCAGGCTGGACACCTGCACACAGAGAGGCATCCCGCTCAGGACACTGTCAGGTACACTGTTTAATGGACTCATGTCCAGTGACTCCCTCAATATCTTTTGTTCAAAATAGTTTATCTTTTAAAAATTGCAAAATGGAAATCCCAGGTCCGTGCCAGCTCCATGGTGAGCTGTTGGTGTTCATTCCTCATCACCAAGTGGGACCAGCTGGACATGCAGGGCTGGGCTCCTTTCCAG
>NW_004956772.1:0-3223 GCF_000276665.1 Chinchilla lanigera
ACAGTTTTTACTTTGTTCTCATGTCTGTTATTATTTTCACGCTAATTCCTACAAGATGCTGTTGAATTGATCGTGTATTTGTTTATGTGATGACTCCATAGCTAGCCCTCTATAAGACACACCCTTACTTATTGTGATGATTAGTCTTCATTGTCAACTTAACTGGCTTGAGAGGTCGTAGATTAGTAAAGCATGCTTCTAGTTCTGTCCAGCTGGGGCCTGGGGACATGACCTTGGGGACTTTATCCAAGTCTTTCTTCTTTCTGATGCTCGTCCCTGCTCCGTGCATCCTGGGGGGCATGGGGTGAGCGGCTTTTCTCCACCACGCCCTTCATCCGTGCCACTTCTGCCTTGGAGCCAGCCAATCGTGGACTGAAACCCTGAGCCCAGATAGATGCTTTCTCCTTGAAGTTGTGTATGTTGGATATTTGGCCCTGTAAATGGAAAGCTGGCTCACAGCCTCCATTAACCAATCACTCAAGTGCTTCTCTGACATAGGCCACAATGTTTCACATTTAGGAAACTGACTTCATGTTTACCCATGACGTCTTTCATAGGAGGAATTGATCCAGAGGGGCAGATTAGAGGGGCATAAACAAACACTCAGGGCAAAACCCAGATGACTAACATTTTAAGGTCATGCTTATCTGCAGCTGACAACTGTAAAACCATCACACACTTATCATGTTCAGTGTGACTGAACAATGTACCCTACTGTATCCTTATGAAAACGTTATTCACATTTGCTGCATGCTTAAAAATTCCCTCACTGACCTTGTCCCCTTGCTGGAAACAAAGGCTAAGACCCGGGGCTGGGGATTAAGCTCAGCAGCAAAGCGCCTGCCTGGCAAGCGCAAGGTCGTAAGTTCGGTTCCCGGTACCGGAGAAAAACCAAAAAAAAAAAAACAAAAAAAAAACAAAGGCTAAGACCCTCCTGGGCTTAGACTGCACCAAACAGTGAAATGGTTATTTTTAGAAACCAGCTTAGCCCGGTAAGTATGAAGTAGACCTCAGACTGCCTGGGCATCCCAAGAGGGATGTCCCCTGTCTTGCAGCACCATTGTGGTGTTAAAATAGCTTTTTCTCTGCGTCCTCCGCATTTGCCAAAGTTTCCGTAAACTTTCGCTTTGCACTGCATCCTGCTTTTCACGAGGAGCCCCACCTCTTCATTCTGCGCCAGAGTGAGTGCCAGAACTGGAGAGGCAGAGGGTCATTGCGGGGACCCCTAGTTCCGTCCCTTGGAGACACCCCCCTTGCTGGACCCAACAGATCCATGCCAGTGTACCAATAACATTTTAACACGAGAACGCTAGAGAAAAATGTTAATAAGAAAAAGTTATGGGTCTGTATGTTAAGTCCCAGTCAGTTAAATCCTTATATCAATTCTATGAAGAAGATATCCCCATTTCCAAGATGGAACATTGATCTAAGAGAATGTAAGTTTTTTTTTTAGTTAGAAAAATATTTATTAAGCTCTTTAATAAATTATGTGTACACAGCTTTTTGAAAAGGTAGACTTTTGCAATGAATAAGTTCTTTTATGCCACCTTTTAAATTGTCATATTTTCCCCCAAACTATATGTTTATACCTTTAATTGTAAACCACAGGTGTTTACTGACTTTGTTACTGTCAAGCACCTCAAAGGTAAGGAAAAAGGAACTTTCAAGATGGACACATTTCAGGCAAAATGCTAAAAGATTCAAGGTAAAGTCAATTTTATAACTTGATTTTCTAATCAGTTCCTTTTATCAATTTGCTTTTTATATTCTCAAAAGGCCATCAATATATATTCTAAGTATCTGTGGAATTGTTTCTTTCAATGCTTCATTTGTTGTAGCCGGTACCTTTTTCTTGAGGCACATGCAGGGACTTGGGCAAACCATAGTGAAGTAGCTCAGTGCCACAAACATTAAAACTTCACATTTTACTGAGTTTGAGATTTCGCTCCCTTTGATCTGTCCATTTTCCCAAGAACATCACTCCCCAGGAGATCCAAGTTCCTCTAGTTGTCCTCTTTGTGTTGTTTCTAGTTCTTCTAGTCGTTTGCGAAGGAGAGAGCTTCCTTTGATGCTGTTCCTCCTGCACATGAGGAGGGAAGCACAGTTCCATGCCTGGGGCCGTGGCTGATGACCGAAAGCTGACAGGATTCATGGATGCTGTCAGAGGTATGTTAGGAACTAAAAGTAGCCTTTGAAATTCATTGTGTCTTCTCTATATATCCCTTAGTCTTTTCTGAAGCCTTGTACATTCTTCAAATGGAACCTTTTGTCTATTTAGCACCTGATTCTCTGTTTCCAGTTCTTCTTTCTTTACCTCCAAGAATTCTACTTTTCCCTGCAGTCTCTTCAGTTTGTTTTCATGAAGAGCTTTTCTCTTTTTCTGGGCAGTGGCAGCTCGTTGCAGCTTTTCTTTGGCCTGATTATACTTTTCTTCTCTGTCTGTGATACGCTCATGGAGCTTGTGCTTTCCTTCCAACCACTGTATCTGTTTTCCTTCCAGTGTCCTGAGACCACTGAACACTATTAAATGTATCTGTAACCAAACACAAACACACTTGATGCTGGAATCATCTCTAAAACAACTACACACTGTATATCAGATAGAAAAAAATATACATAATGAAGCACAAACACTATACTTTTCAACTTCTAGTTGTACTTTTTCACCTTGGCTTCTTAAATTATGGCATTCTTGCTTTAACCTCTCCACCATTTCCTTCAGCATTTGGTTTGAATTCAGCAGTTCAAAGAGATTGTAAATTTCATGCTGAAAGGTTTAGGTGTATCTTTTATTTTCTATTCAACATCTTTACTTCTGTCCCCTGTAATGCTGCCGGGACCACTTTCCTTCTTTATTGTCTGAAATTTAAAGAGTTATTCGAGCAAGGATTTGAGGATATTGTTCTATGTGGACATGACATGGGATCGGAAAGTTATATTACATAAAAGACCCTCAGTGGACAGAGCAATAAAACATGTCCTCTGTAGTGAGATTTCTATAAATATGCATCAGAAGTCATCTACAAAGAGTTGGCTTACTTTTTGAAAAATAAGATATTGTAATAATAAGTAAAATTAAAATAATAATTGAAATTAAAAATCTCTGTGGTTTTACCTTCCACAGGGCAAGGGGCTGTGCTATCAAGGAGCAATGCAAGTCTCTTGCTCGGACTCTGGACAGGAGTCCCTGAGGATTGACCCAAACTCCTTATGCCCTTTCATT
>NW_004956773.1:0-3223 GCF_000276665.1 Chinchilla lanigera
TCAGCCTCCCAAGTGCTGGGATTACAGGCATGTGCCACCACACCCAGCCCAAACTGCTTTCTTTGTTGGTGACAAATTCTCTCAGTTTTTATTTCTCAGAAATTGTTTTTCTTTTGACCCCATTTTAAGAGAACCATGTCCTCCCCGTCCCCCGCCACTTTCTTTCTCTTCCTCCTCTTCCTTCTCCTCCTCTTCTTCTTCTCTTTCTCCTTCTTCTTCTTCCTGAGGATTCAACCCAGAGTCTTTGCCTGGAGAAAAGAATTTTGGGATAGGATCTTGCCAGTTGCCCAGACTAGGGCTGAACTTGAGCCTTCTACCACAGCTGGGAATACAGGTGTGTGCAATTATGCCTGGGTTTGACATTTTATCATATTAAGTCTTCTAATCTATGACTATAGGAAGTTTTTCCATTTATTAGTGTCTAACTTCTTCCAGGAATGTTTATTAGTTTTTTTTGTCTCCTTTAAGTTTATTCCTAGGTATTTTATTCTATTGATTTCTTTCCTTTTGAAATTGTCTGTTATGGGTATAAAATGCATTTTACTTGGTTTTGTATCCTGTAACTGGGAATTTTGTTGCTTTGAGACAGGCTTTCACTTTGTAGCTCTGGCTGGCTTTGAACTGACTAGCCCAGGCAGCTCTCAGACTCGTGGCAATTCTGCCTCAGCCTCCAAGTGCTGGGATTACAGGTGTACACCACCATACCCGGCTTTGTAGTTGGAATTTTTTGGTATGAAATTTCCCCTTACTCCCTTTGGAAGTTTGGAGGATTTTTTTGTTTGTACTTTGGTGTTTTGAGATTTCATGATGATGGACCTGATGTGGCTCTTCTTTTTACCACTTTGGTGGATACTAAGTGGATCTTAACAGCTTTTTTTTTTTTTTTTGGTATCTGGAATTGAACTCAGCACCTTGCACTTGCCAGGCAGGTGCTATGCCACTGAGCTATATTCCTGGTCCCTAACAGCTTCTTAAACAAAATTTCTGTCTTGTTTTCAGCCTTGCCTTCACCTCTGCTTCCAGAGCTATCTGCTTCTGATCACTGTTGAGACCTTTGCAGTACATATTAGGTTTTTTCTAGGTTCTCATTTTTCAGCTCTGTGAAGTTCTTTACCATTCATTCACTTATTCTTCAGCTTTCAATATTTTGTGTCTTGTTCATTTTTGTTCTCTTTGTCCTTATGATTTAGTTATGCCATTTCAGTTGGTTTCCACTTAGCTGTCTTTAGTCAGCAGTTTCCTTTTTCGTACATGTTTATAGTACACAACATCTACATCCCTTTGCAGAGTTGGTCCATGCACACAACACTCCTTTTTCATCCCCTTTCCCTCCCGTCTCCCCTCCATCTCTTGAGCTACTTCCCCTTTGAGAAAGATCTAGCTCCCTAATTCCTATAATCTTCTATTTTGCTCTTTATTTTGTTTTATTTTATTTTATTTTTTTGCAACGGGAATTGAACTCATGACCTCAGGCTTGACAGGCAGGCACTTATGCCACTGAGCT
Organism: Chinchilla lanigera; assembly: GCF_000276665.1. Taxonomy (NCBI): domain Eukaryota; kingdom Metazoa; phylum Chordata; class Mammalia; order Rodentia; family Chinchillidae; genus Chinchilla; species Chinchilla lanigera. The sequence goes on from NW_004956773.1 coordinate 1,505, forward strand.
ATATCCCCGGCTATTTTGCTCTTTATTTATTTGCTCTTTTTATTTGTGCTTTCATATAAGAAAAGTCATGCAATATTTAAGCTCATGTGTCTGATTTATTTCACTTAATGTTATGGTCTCAAGATGCATCCATTTTCTTAAAAATGACTCAAGTTTATCTTTCTTTATGGTAGAGCAGTACTCCACTGTATGCAAATACTACATTTTCTTTATCCATTCATCTGGTGATGGATCTTTAGGCTGCTTCCAAGATTCAGTTATCATATTGTTAATTGTGCTGCTATAAATATGGGCATGCATGTGTCGCTACAATATGATGTCTTTTACTTGTTTGGGAAGAACCTAGAAGGGGAATAGCTCAGTCAAATGGAATTTGTAGTTTTTTGAGGAATCTCCATAGTGGTTGTACTAGTTTACATTTCCGCTAACAGTATAGAAGGTTTCCTTTTTCGCCACAGCTTCTCTAAGATTTGTTATTATTTTTTTTCTAATGATATGGTTTTAGTAAGTAAAAAACAAGCAGGCATATCTGTTATGGTAGATCTGTTAGCTAGCTGTTATGTGTATGAAAAATTAGTATAAATGCTGCTAAACTAAGTAGTGGCTTGGGGATGACAGCCTCTCTTTATCAGACAGGGAATGCTTAGACACCAACAAAACTGGCCAATTCCTTAAAGAATTGGGGAAAATAATATTTTGAGCTGACTTGTCTTGGTGGACCTATATTCCAAATCAGGGGTTACAATTAGATATTTCATGATCAAGGCAGTCAATTGGTAATACTTGGCTTCAGTCGTTACAAGTGAATGTTCCCTGAGAAAATCGCTTTGAAAATGTGGAAACAAAGCTTTGTAAATGGGGAGGGGAGGAGACGTCACAGGAGGGTAGCGGGGTGGGGAAAAACCCAAACAAGATGTAGCATGTACAGGTACAGATTCTCTGTGATGAATGTGATTGTTATGTATATCTAAAATGTACCAGTAAAATCTAATGTCAAAATTATGTTTGGTTTCCTTTAAAGTAACTCACGGGGGGCACGGGGGAAATAACTCTGTGTGCGCATGAGCGCATGCGTGTTACTGACGAAACGAGAGAGGCAAGAGTTGGAAAGTGGAGTTAGGACAGGGGCTCGTGGGACTTCATTAGACTTTTTTCTTAATTTCTGTTTACATCTAGAAATTTTTATGAAAGTAATATGAAAAACCTGGCTATACCACACAGCAGCCTGAACAGCTCCCAAACGAACATTTGTTAGGGTGCTTTGGCACATTTAAGACATATTTAAAGAGAAATTTTTCAGTTGTTTACAGGCATATCTGTGCATTCTCCCCAAGAGAAGCTGGTTGCGGCTCTGCGCAGTCAGAATCTCAGTTTTATGACATGTTCTGTGCCCTTATGTCAGTGCTATAAACCCAGTGCTGCTTCTCTGGGTGCTGTTCAGAGGGTTTGCTTTGGTCTCAACTTCAACTCTTGCCAAAATAACACATGAAATGACAAAATTATACATACATGCACACACAGAGTTATAATCACTTAACATCAGGGGTACATATGTTGCGAGAAGTGTGTCATTAGTTGACTTCATCGTGAAGTGTAACTGCACAAACTACAGTGACTGCTCTGTCGCCAGGTGACACAATCTTAGGGACCACTGTTGTACATGGAGTCTACTGTTGACTGCAACGCCACTATTCAATATGTATCTCTCCCTCTCTCTCT
>NW_004956774.1:0-839 GCF_000276665.1 Chinchilla lanigera
TTAATAACACTATTGTAACAGGGGACCTTAACACCCCATTGACACAAAGAGATAGGTCTAGTGGACAAAAAATCAGCAAGGAAATAACAGATCTGAACCAAAGCTGCAAACAAATGGACTTAGTAGATGTATACATGGTGTTCCACCCCACAACCTCAGAATACACATTTTTCTCAACTGCACATGGGATTTTCTCCAAAATAGACCACATTCCAGCCCATAGAGCATACCTACCTGAATGGAAAAGAATTGCAATTATCCCATGCATATTATCTGACCACAGTGCAATGAACCTGGACATTAATGACAAAAGCAACTCAAAAAACTCCATAAACACTTGGAAATTGAACAACAACCTCCTGAACAACCAATGGATCACAGAAGAAATTAAAGATGAAATTAAAAAATACCTACAAACTAATGAAAATGTCAGTACAACTTTCTGGAATCTGTGGGATGCAATGAAGTGGTCCTCAGAGGGAAATTTATAGTGGTGAATTCACACATAAGGAAAACAGAAAAGGAACAAATAAATAGCCTAGTGCTTCACCTCAAACTTTTACAAAATGAAGAACAAGTCAGGCCTAAAGCCCAAAGAAGGGAGGAGATTATAAAGATCATGGCAGAAATTTATGCAATTGAGATGAAGAAAACACTACAAAAAATAAATGAATCAAAAGTTGGTTTTTGGAAAAAATGAATTACATTGATAAATTCCTGGCCAACTTTCTCAAAAACAGAAAGGAAAGAACTCAAATTCAGGCAATAAGGAATGAAAAGGATGAAATTAATACAGATTCCACAGAAATTATGAACATCATTAATACCTACTTTGAAAA
>NW_004956774.1:2229-3305 GCF_000276665.1 Chinchilla lanigera
AGCAATCCTGGGCAACAAAGACAAGTCAGTTGGAATCACAATCCTTGACCTGAAATTATACTACAAAGCTACTGTCATAAAATGAACATGGTACTGGCTAAAAAACAGACCAGAGGATCAATGGAACAGACTGGAAGAAACAGGCACAACCACAAACACACTCAGCCACCTAATCTTTGACAAAAGGGCCAAACAAACTCATGGAAGAACGATAGCCTCTTTAATAAATGGTGCTGGAAAAATTGGCTTGCTACCTACCAAATACTGAAAATCGACCCAAGTCTATCACCATGCAACAAAATCAAGGCAAAATGGATTACAGATCTCAATATTAAAACAAAAACACTAAATATATTGGAAGAGAAAGTAGGTAAAAGCCTTGAAGACCTACAGGTAGGCAGAGAGTTCATGAACAAAAACCAAACTGCCTGTGAAATATTTCAAAGAATCAACAACTGGGATTTCAACCCATTGAAAAGTTTCTGAACATCTAAAGAAATCACCAGGAGAGTAAAAAGAAAACCCACAAACTTGGAAAACAATTTAGCTGACTGTCCCTCAGACAAAGGGCTTCTATCTAGAACATATAAAGAATTTAAAAACATCAGGCCCCTCAAATTCAAAGACCAAATCCAAAAATGGGCATCAGCGATGAATACACACTTCTCAGATAATGAAATACAAATGGCAAATTAATACATGAGAAAGTGTTCATCATTACTCATTCGAGAAATGCAAATTTTAAAAACATTGAGATTTCATCTCACCCCAGTAAGAATGGCTAGCATTAAGAAATCAACCAATAGCAAATGCTGGTGAGGCTGTGGAGAAATAGGAATTCTTCTCCACTGCTGGTAGGAATGCAGACTGGTGAAACCGCTGTGGAAATCATTTTGGAGACTCCTCTGCAAACTAGGTCTAGAGGTCCCATTCAACCCAGGTATTCCCCTTCTGGGTATTTTCCTAGAAAATTTGAAAACGTCATATCACAGCAATATATGTGCATCCATGTTCATAGCAGCCCAATTTGTAATTGCTAAACTGTGGAAGCAACCCAAATGTCCATCCACTGATGA
>NW_004956775.1:0-889 GCF_000276665.1 Chinchilla lanigera
TACATAGAAGATCCCAGAAATTCCACCAAAATACTTCTAGATTTCATAACCAAATTCAGTCACACAGCTGGATACAAAGTTAACACTCAAAAATCAATAGCATTCCTGTACACAAATAACAAAATCACTGAGACAGAAATTAAGGAAACCATGCCTTTCAGAGTAGCATAAAAAAATGAAATACTTAGGAATCAATCTAATGAAGTAAGACATTTACATTGAAACTTAAGTACTCTGAAAAAGGAGATTGAAGAGGACATCAGAAAATGGAAAGATATCCCTGGTTTTTGGGTAGGAAGAACTAATACAGTGAAAATGGCTATATTCCCAGAATTGTTATACAGATTTAATGCAATTCCAACCAAAATACCAATAGCATACTTTATGGAATTAGAGAAAACAATCCTTAAATTCACTTGGAATAAGAAGAGACTTAGAATAGCAAAAGGAATTCTAGGTAACAAGAGCAAGGCAGGGGACATTACCATCCCTGATTTGAAATTATATTACAAAGCTACCATGATGAAAACAGCATGGTACCGGTATAAAACAGACTTGATGATCAATGGAACAGACTAGAAGGTGCAGAAACAACTCTGAACACACTCAGCCACCTTATCTTTGACAAAGGGATCAAACACTTTCACTGGAAGAAGGATAGCCTCTTTAATAAATGGTGCTGGTAAAACCAGCTTTCTACATGCCAAAAATTAAACCTAGACCCAAATCTCTTACCTTTCACTAAACTAAAATCAAAGTAGATCAAAGCTCTAAATATTAAAACAGAAACACTAAATCTACTGGAAGACAGAATAAGTAGAACTTTTGAAAACATAAGTGTAGGTGAAGACTTTATGAACAAAACTCCTATTGCACAAGAAATATTACA
>NW_004956775.1:2346-3147 GCF_000276665.1 Chinchilla lanigera
GGAGGAAAGAAGAGAAAAATGAAAGAAAAAGAATAGAAGGAAAAATGAAAACAAACCTTTTATAAATTAGAAGAGGATAAGGGGTTGAATGGAAGGGAAAGGATTGCAGAACAAAGCAGAATCAAGATACATCATGTACAGTACAAATTCCCTATGGTGAATGTGATTAATAAGTATATCTAAAATGTACCCAGAAAAGTAAAACAAAAATTAAAAATATAAAGAACATCTCCACAGCTCATAGACTGTAGACATTTTCCAGTGCCATAACCTCTGGTCCTAACTGTGCTTGTCCCCCTGGACCTGGAGAAGGCATCTTCTGGGCCCCACAAGCACACAGAAATGGCTAACAGGACTTTCTCCCTAAGGAAAGGAATTCCCCTCCATTCAGCTCTGGACTCCAGAGCTGTATCCTCTGGCTTCAAGGACCTAGCAATTCCTTTGCATTCCAATGGACCCAGTCTACCTTCATGAAGAAAAGACAAAGTCCAAAAAGAAGATGACTGACTGTCTGTCAAATTGGTATCAGGAGTCAGTGATCTTTGAGGATGTGGCTGTGGGCTTCACCCTGGAGGAGTGGACTTCTCCAACTCAGAGAAAGCTGTACAGTGATGTGATGCTGGAGAACTTCCAGAACTTGACCTCTATAGGATGTGAGCTCCTGAAAGCCAGCCTCATCTCTTGGTTGGAGCAAGAAGAGTTAAGGACAGGGGAGTGAAGAGCTCTCCAAGAATGGAAAGTGGGATTTAAAACCAAAGGGTCAGCATTTCAGCAGGATTTTCTGAGAGGACAAACCTCTGG
>NW_004956776.1:0-3195 GCF_000276665.1 Chinchilla lanigera
AAGTCACAATCTCTGTCACTATTCCATTACATTCATGATATTATGTTAAGTTCTGATTGCCTTATAGACTTGGAAGCTGCCATACACAGTCTAAAGGAAGCTTTGCTGGCCTATGGGTGGACCAGCAACAAAGACAAAGTCCAAAGACCTGGCTTCTCTGTCAAATTCTTGGGTGTTACCTGGTTGGGTAAGACAAAAGTAATTCCCAATTCCATTATTGATAAAACCCAGGCATGCCCCAGACCCACAACAGTATACCAATTACAGGCATATGTGAGTTTATTGGGCTTTTGGCAGATGTGCGTACTGTACCTAGCTTCCCTGTTGCACCCTACCAAATGACCCAAAAGGGTGCTATAATGGAACTGTTACACACAGTGAAAGCTGCTTTTTGGGACTCAAAGAGGGTAGTCACACAGGTGCAAGCCCTCTGAGTCATTGACCCTAGCCTGCCATTTATCCTAACACTGAGTGTAGATGATATTGGCTTTGGCTGGGGCCTATGGCAAAAACAAGGGAAGTAGAAGCCTCCATTGGATTTCGGTCACAGTTGTGGAAAGGAGCAAAAAGCTGGTATAGTAATATTTCTAATTTAGAAATAGCAGCAGTATATGCTGCTCTACATACTTGTGAGGGGATCACGGGGCAGCCAACAGTGGAAGCACAGATCAAATACTGGACAGAGGGCTGGGTCCATACATGGATGTCCTGTGCCAGGAGTGGAGCGGCCCAGCCCCTCACCCTCACCTGGGGGACATACTTACAAGAGAGGGCCTCCTCAGCCAGCTCATGGTTTGATAACCACTGGTTTAATTTCCATTATATTCTTTCATCCTATTTTTTTCAAATTTTTCACTTTCAATTGAGAATATGTACATATATATGTACCTGTCAATGTGTGTGTGTGTGTGTGTGTGTGTGTGTGTGTGTGTGTGTGTGTAAGGTCTGAAAACTCCTCCACCATTTCAGTTATACTTGTCATGAGTTTTCTGAATCTCCATCTCAAGTTTTACTTACCTCTCTCGGCCTCCCATCCTCTCATCTGGAAAACAGAGACTGGAATGATACCTAACTTTTATAAATATTATAATAAGTTAATGATAATACACAATCAATACGCTTTAATATTATCTAAACATATTTATATATGAAATAGTTGTAAGATATAACAGTTTTATTTACATGCATAAAGTACTTAGACAAATAAGTAGTAAATAAAGCACTTGTTCAATAAAAGATATTTAAGTGGAGTTTAGCCTGTTGGCAGCCAAACTGGTGATGGTATTGGGACCAGTGACATATATGGCACAGGAAACCATACAGGATGACAGGTGACAAGTTATGATACTTGGCTCCTATAGAGATGGTAAAGAGATGCTTCCGGCTGATGCTTGGTATATCAGTGGGTCCAGCCGTGGCACAACCCCACAATGGACAGCAGCCACTGTCCAGCACAGCATGGAGATCCTCTAGTTTGAAACCAAAACAGGCAAGTCAAGCCAATGAGCAAAGTTACGGGCAATGTGGCTACTTGTAATATATATAAAGAGGGCCCCCCACGTGTTTGCATGGACACTTGGGCTGTCTTTAGGGGGTTGACGCTCTGGCTACCAGCTTAGGCAGCCCAGGATTGGAAGACAGGACACTGCAACCCCTTGTGGGGTGCTGACTGGGGTGAGACTTATGAGAGCATGGCCAAACAACTAACCATGTAGGGTATCATGTTTCAGCACATAAGCCCCTCCTCTTGCCAGGGAATTACTTAACAGATGTCTTGATACGGGTAGCAGCTCTCTGCGGGCTACCTTCTGCAGGAGCACCTTGGCTCCATAAGAAATGAGAACATGTAGGACCGCACGCTATGCAAACTGTACCACAGCAATGGCACCTGGACTTGACTCCTCCTGAGTCAAAGGCTGTGGTAAAGGTGTGTCCACAGTGCGCCCATTTAGCTCCCTGGAGGAAAAAGGTGCCCACACAGCTTGGTATGATACCGCAAGCATCTCACACTCTGCAACAATGGCGGGTGGATTACATTGGCCCCTGCCACTCTCATATGAACACAGATGTGCTCTGACTGCTGTGGATACAGCCACAGGTGTAGGCTTTGCCTACCCCATTCCCTCTGCTGACCAAACCCATAGCAATGGCTGACTGCTGCATATGAGATTGCAAGGATAGCACCAGGGATGGTGTCTGACCAGGGAACCCATTTCACAAGGGCCCAGGTACAACAATGGGCCAAAGACAATGATGTCAGAAGGCACTTCCATGTGCCCTACCGGCTGCAGGCCATTGGTATGATTGAAAGGTACAATGGGCTTCTAAAAACCAAACTGGCCTATTTGGCTCCAAAGTTTCCTGGGTGGGTGCGGGTCTCACCCCAGGAACTCAATTGTTCAACGACCAGCCCTGACATATGAGTGACAGTTCATGCATTGCCTTTTGTAAGCACAGCCAGGTAGTCTGTGTATTTGACCAACAGAACAAGGACCCAAGGTGATGAAAGGGGCCTTAATCCTTCCCAAGTTCGAACCTATGCAGCTGGGAGTCTGCTCTCAATGGACTTGGGATTGGCCCACAGATCCCCCTGGTGGGAAACTGGGTGTACCTCTTACAGCCCTGGTGGGGAGGACTAAAACACGACATAGAAGTACAGCCCTCGACTTGATCACAGCCCTTAAGAGCCTCAGTGTGCTCTCCACCTGATACCAGGGCCACCATCCTGAAAGGAAGGGATGTCGTGGTATCCTTTCAACCAGGATAAGACACACTAACAGCTTCATCTCTCAGGCAGATACCTTTGCCTGCGTACACCAACAGTCACATTGTTCAATATGTACTGAACTCCTGACTGATGCTGCCAAGGGCCTCCCATGGAGGATCATGCTGGTGACCCTGCTCAACTGGACTGACTGGCAAAAACCAGACTAGCTCTGCCTGGGATCAGCAACACCAAGCTGTCGAGGTGCTGACCCAGGACAGCAGGACCACTCCACAGGGACTGGAGCCTGCTATATACAATGGCTCCAGTAACATTACTTGGTTACTGGATGTAGCCCCATTTTGTATTCAGCAGGTGAATACAGTGGTGGGGAACCACACCACAGGATGAATACCACTTGATCTGTGTAACCATGTTATTGATAAATGATACAAACAAATGATAAATGATACAAACAAGTGGTGGGACAG
>NW_004956777.1:0-1946 GCF_000276665.1 Chinchilla lanigera
GCTATCCACAGGGGCAAGTAGAGCTTATGATTCAGTAAGCAAGGTGGACTGACTGTATGTAAGTGCTGATTCATATAAGTGTAAAATTACCAATTGATGGGTATTCTTAAAGGAAAGACTCTGTATATGGGGGCATGGTGGTCAGGAGAAGCCTGAGGATCAGTATTTTCAAACATCCTCTAGACAGTTTTGGTGGTCACATGTTTGGGACCCCTGGTTATAAGCCTGGGCTCCCCAGTAACTCAAATGCTAATGGTTTAAAAGTGTTGTGAGACCAAGTGGGCTCCAGAGCTAGCTACTTCTAGTGACGAGTATTATTGGTTTTCTCCAGTGTGCTGGACAAATATTGCCATTTCCCACAAGAGCCATGAAGTGACAGAGGCCTGGAGGCACAGGTGCAGCAGTACTAATGCATCACAGTTGTTACTTAGGATGCATTCTGGTCAGTTGTACCTTCTAGAAAGTTCTGAGGTGAGAATGTAGAACAAGTGCTAGTGGGACAGCCTTGGAGGAAAGGAGGCTGGGAGGGCTTGGGGTAGTTGAGGAGGCTGTGGCTTTGGCCGACACAGCGACGGGTCTCACGAGTCAAGACCCAGGTGGGTGGTAAAATCAGTGTGGTTCACCGGGAGAGCCCAGGGACACAGAAGAGAATCTGGAGTGGGGGTGGGGCAGGTAAAGATTTCAGTTTAGGATGAAATAGCAACTTCTGAAGTGTCCAGATTGCACGTCTGTGATGGTCCTTTGATGACAGTCAGGGGCCCTTGAATGTGGGCCATTCAAATGGACATTATTCCTGAATCAAAACTTTTGCCATCTGCTTGTCGCTAAAATGTGAAAGCAGAGAGAGCTTATTTCCTGACGAGATTGGTAAGGAGAAGAGAGATGCTCTTTAAATGCATGAGGGACATATGTTCGTCACTCCACATCGCATTTGTCTGCAGTGCCCGGCTCCTTGCTGGGAGGCATGGAGAGAAGGGAAGAGGCATAGGAAATGCCAGGGAGGCTGGTTCCTCTGAGATTGGTCATAGGCAGGGGAGGGAATTTAGATGACCAAACTGTAACAGGTTTAAGGCAGTTTGCAATCTGGAGTACTTGTCACAATCACCGAGGGAGCTTACAGCCATCACACATAGGCCACCACGGGTCAGCAGAAGCAGCACTGCTCTGGGGGGACCCAGTAGTGGGTCCAGAAATAGTTTTTGAAGCATCCTAGGTGGTTGTAATGAGCACTGAAGTTTAAGAGCACTTTATTATTATTGTTTATTTTACAAAATAAAAAATTAGCACAACAATGAAGACAAAATCAAAACAACACAAAAACAACAAAAACGATGCATGACCTCAAAACAAAATGATAGGAATTAACAATGGTTGCTACATTACATACTGTTATCTTCAGGGAAGTTACTCAGTGCACCAGACGTAAGCATGTAAGATTGATCAAACAATCAAAGACAGTAACAATAAAAAAAATCATTGGAAATGGTGCAGAGCTTCACCATACAAGATGGTAGGAGTTCAACAATGGTTCTTATACTGCATATTGTTGTTTTCAGATCAGTCATTCTGATTACCAGATTCAAGCGAAGAGCACTTAATTTTGCTAGAACATTTCCTCAATATCCTTTGGTTCACATGCCTTTGTGTACTACTCTCACAAATTTGCATGTGTATGTGTATGTGTATGTTTTGTCCTTTCGAAAAAAATTCTTAATGGCACGATCTCTATCTTGGGACCCTAGTAGAAAGGCCAGTCAAGAGAATGGGCAGCCTTCATTTTATAAATGAGGACTCTGAGGTGCAGGGACCCTGCCTAGTGCAGCACAGCAAGCTGGAGGAACACAGCATCCCTGCCTAAATGTACGCTCCCTCTTCTGCCACCCAGACCCCAAGTGCCAAGTGCGGTGCTCTTTTTTTTTCTTCTCTCCCCTCCCCTCCCCTCCCCT
>NW_004956778.1:0-1148 GCF_000276665.1 Chinchilla lanigera
TTGACCCATCCTCCAGCCACACAGCCCTCTCTGCATCACAGCCTCCAGGCATCTCCACAGGCACCTCAGCACTGTCCTGCCCCCTGCTCTCCCCAAGTGCCACAGGGTCACCTCCGGGCTTCCAGTGTTGGATCATCTCACTGCACACAAGGTCCCCAAACCCCGTCTTTCCTCACTGCCGCACGCAGAGTACAGCCACCTCCTGATCTCCCCATCAGTTCTATGTTAGTTTCCTGTTTCTGCCCCAATTTGTGAAAGGAACTGGACACAACCTAGTACACAATGTACAATTCCATTTATGTGAAATTCTAGAACAGGCAAAATGAACTGGTGTTGCCTAGTTGTTGGAGTAGGTGAGGGTGGGGTGAGTATTATAGAAACAGCTGGAAAGGGATATGTGGGAAATTTCTGGGCTGATTAGGATTTTCTAGTCAAGCTATTTCTCAAAATGTGTAGAACTGTACGCTTGAAACCCATACTATATACTCTTCAACATAAATTATACCTTAGTTTAGCAATCATACATGTCATTTATAAAAATGAAATTCTAGTCTGGCTTTGTGAGGCAAGCTTATAATCTCAATACTTGTGAGGTTGAGGCAGGAGAATCATTGTAAATTCAAGGTCAGAGGGGGCTGCAAACTGAGTGCAAGGCAAGCCTCATCTGAATACCGAGATTGGGTCTCAAAAAGGAAAAAAAAAAAGAAACTCTATAGAGACTTGCTATGAGACAAGTTGCGACAAAATTCAAAGTTATGGGAGAGAGAGTAGGTTGTCTGACTACAGTGTAATTGAGCTAGAAAATATGACATACTGAGTGCCAGAATATTGTACATGTGTGCTTCAATTTTAAAGGAACACTTCTGAAGAACCCATATTTCAAATGAAAAATACAATGGTAATGAGAAAATACTTTGAACCAAAGTTTAAAGAGAACACAGCATGTTTTTATTATATGAACCCACTATATTGTTTGGAGAGAAATATGGGATCATCAGCACCAATATTAGAAAGAAAAGGAATGGGGAATTTACTTCTGATTCTATCATGTCTAGATGTAAGAAGAATAACAGCGAAACAAACTCTACAAGGACAAGGAATAAAATGTTAAAGAGAAAACTGAATGGCATAGGAAACAGGCGTGCACC
>NW_004956778.1:1580-2903 GCF_000276665.1 Chinchilla lanigera
GCTGCCTACTCCTACATCTTCTGATGACTGTCTGTGTTCTGCTTGTCCTGATAAGTTCAGAAAGAGCTACAATTAATGCTGCCTGTGAAAGACATTTGCTACATCCCCTGAGTTTCCTTTTTTATTGTTTTTGTTCTCTTGTCTTTGTTTCGGAGACAGACTCTCCCTATGTTGTTCAGGCTGGCCTTGAACTCACGGCAAAACTAAAATACCCCTTCCTTTATGGCAATATATTTTAAAATTGAGAAGCAGTGTACAGTGTGCTTGAAAAAATAAAACACAATAAAACTGACTCCAGAAGTGAAAAAGCTGAGCAGTGTTGTCTAACCATCTCCCACATTTCACCTGTGTATTGGCTTCTTCACTGTCACCATATGACTGAGTGTGTTAGCTTCTAAAGTGACAAGGTTTGTGTTGTCCACCATTCTGGAGGTTCCAGTCCAAGATCAGGCCAAACTGTTGCTTTGGGCCTCTGCTGGGCATGCTGGATGGCAGTGGCAGGAAGCACTGGGTGGAAAAACTGCTCATCTCATGACCTAAAAGCAAAAGGGAAACAAAAAGAGGTGGAATCTTCCCATCCCCTACAGGGGCAGCCCATGACCTGAAGCCCTACCTGATCACATCCCCATAGAGCTACTGGGAACCCAACCATTAACACAGAGGTCTTTGGGGGACAGTCTTAGTCAGTCTTGTCATGGCTTAAATGAGACACCAGACACACACACGTTAGAGGAGGAAAGTTTATTGAGTTCAGATTTGCTGAGGTTTCAGTCCACAGCTGGCTGACTCCAAGGCAGGATAGCACTGCAGACAGCTATCAGAGAAGTCAAGCAGCCCATGGTGAACAGAAGCTAGCAATGAATCAAGGATTGAGAGAAGCTCTTTTGTGTTCCTTATATCTTATCCAGGCTACTTAGGGCGGGGAGCATTCACATCCTTCATCCGAGTACCCTCAATCCTAGCATTGCCTCATGAAGCAACTGTAGTGTCACACACTCTGAGCCAGGCACATGCGCAAAATCCCCACCACCACCCTACTGCTGCAATTGGCTTTGGGGATATATCTAGATACAAGCCATCAAATTCCATGCCAGCCCCCCCCAAAGACTTATGCATGTCCCTTTATGCAGATGGCCTTTCATCTATATCTGAGAGTTACCAAAATCCTATCAGCTTCACCATTGATGAGCAGTCCAGGTCCAAAGTCTCCTCTCAGATTGAAGGTGAATTCTTAGCTCTAAGCCCCTATTCACTTCAAAAGAAAGTGAAATACATCCAATAATTGATCACATCACATAGGCATTTCCATTCCAAAACTGACAA
>NW_004956779.1:0-938 GCF_000276665.1 Chinchilla lanigera
TCTTCTGAGTGTCACTTCCTGGCTCCAGTGCAGATCCCTCAGCATGTACAGATCCTTTACCTAGTACAGATCCTTTACCCTGTTGGCATAGACTTCCTAGATTCCACCACTGACCTTTGGGCCTTCCCATAGCAGATCCATGAAGATCTCATCCAGGCCTGCATGAGACATTGTCGTGGGCTCTGGGGTCCAGTTCAATTTGTGGGAAGCACTGTTATGAGCTCTAGGTGTTAAACTGGACACATGTAAGACATTTTCATGGGATCCAGGCCCTCAGCTGGATTCTTGGTCTACAGTGTAAGGACAGATTTCCTGTACTCTTTTACATATCGTTCTTTGGGTGACTATTATAAATAATTATATAAAATATGTGTCCTGTATTATATTGTTCCCCTTGCAAAATGAACCCCAAGCCAACACAACCCGAAACTGTAACTTCATGAAATCATCCCTCCCTTTTTCTCATCTACCTTTCTCTCCCATGATAGAAAACTACAATAAATGTTTAAATTTAAAAATGTACTACAGTAAAAACACATTAATTATCATTTAACATCATTAATTCCCCTTGGACGCCTCCTCCTTGCTTCAAACATTGACCCCATTATTCTTGCCGCTTCCTGGAGGAGTTCTGGAACTCTTCTTTCCTGAGTGTCTTTAATTGGCTGTTAAGGCTGACTCCATGTTCTTTTTAAAATTTTTTAAATTTTTTTATTATTTTAAAGAGTAAAAGAAGGATAACATAGTAATAGGGGGGCTTACCGAATTACAGACAAAATGGTAGGATATCATCAGTGGTTGTTGTTTTACATATTGTTATCTACATGACTCCATGTTCTGAATTGGTTGAAAATGTGTACTTTTTATGATCATTTTCTTCAGTAGAGCCAGAAGTTATGTGGGTCCAGATCCAGTGAATAGTTAGATGAGATACTGTC
>NW_004956779.1:2365-3096 GCF_000276665.1 Chinchilla lanigera
CAGACCAAGGCTTTACTCTTATTTCCACCTCCCAGGAGATTGTAGGGACAGGCCTACAAACTGTAAACTGAAGAAAATCCCTGGGAGTCAATGAGGTTCTTTTGCTGGGCTCCAAGTGCGCGACACGACTTTCTCTGTGCACATAAGATTGTTGGACTTCTCACACATGACCACTAGATGGCAGAAAAATTCCACGTACTGTACTGAAAGGCCGCACCTGCTCCAAACATTTTGGAGCTTTGAGCAGCTCTAAGGATACCATCTCATCTACCTGGTGAATATAGAGAATTTGAGATCGTTGCGATGTCAGCCCACCCTGACATAAATCCTCCCAATCCACACCTCTCTCAAGAGTCCTTACACTTAATCTCATCTTTCTCTTTATTGAAACCCATTAGGAGGGAATAATCTACCTTGAAAACTATTTTATAAAAGGCTTGAATGACTATTAGCTACTTCACATAATTTACTATTTCATTATCTCATGTACTTCAAGTTTCCTGGTAAAATTTTCTGTGTTACAGTAGCGATTATATGACAACCTGAAGTGATGGATCTCTCATGGCCAGAGTAGTGTATGAAATATTTTTGGAGAAACGAGAGTTCATCTCTCTCTGGAATCCTGTCAGTTAGGGGCAGGCTGCTACTTTTCCTCATAGGAAAAGCTGAAATTTGTTCAGTACTTACAATGTAGCAGTCATTGTGTTACATACTTTATATGGACACATTTA
>NW_004956780.1:0-3127 GCF_000276665.1 Chinchilla lanigera
TCATCACTAGGTTGTAATTTCCTATTTGTCTGTTTCCTACATGGGATCAGGTCTAAGAGGATGAGGATCATTTATCTTGTTAACAGAACATCATGTTTTGTTTACATAACACCTTGAGAATTTACAGTGCCTTCTTGGCATGAAGAAGGAATTCAGGAAAGATAATGAATGAATCAACTAAATAAAGGTCAAAGTACCTGGACCACATGCCTGATGTTTTGTGTAGAAGCTTCCTATGTACCTTCTTAATTCACTAATATGTTTGCAATGGAAAAAGAAGAATGACCAAAAAGAAAAGCTACAATAGGAGTTATGTGAAAAACACAAACTTGCATTTATACTTATTATATAATATTTTATTTAATATGGTTATATAATCCTCAGGATCCAAACAGTGCTGAGAAAATAGAAGATACTTAACCAATAATGACCTGCTGAACCAATGAAAAGGATACGTAAAAAAAATCTAGTGGACAGACAGGATGTATTGTCTATTGACAGACAAAATATTTGTTTATTTCACACATCTAGCTTTTCAAAAAAATCCTATATAACTTACTTCTTCTAAACAAAATAACAAAAAATTCTGTGTAAAGACTTCATATGGCAAAGAAGAGAAGAAAATGATCATAAATTGAAAAAGAGGATTCAAATAGGGAATTTCAAAAACCAAAGAACAATTCAACTCTACCTAGTAGGTACTGGATAGAGTAAGTTTCAAGATTGTGAGAAAGCTATAATTGCCAGTTTAAATGTATTATACTACAAAAACATAACATTATACAATTGAAATCTTACCAGAATATATCTTCTAACACATCTAGAGGTAAAGGATGAGGATTAAACACAATAAAGAGTCTTTCTTTCACAGGAGTTTCTGGATCGGCTTTTTTTTTGCAAGATGGAAGTATAACATCTGTCTGAATCTGAGGCAGCTGTGATCCAGAACTTCCTCCAAATTGCTGCTGAAGAGTTAGGTACAACATAAGGAAAAGAAAAACTGTTTTTCAGGGATTTTTAGCCACAGCTACAGACATGTATATTGTAGCACCTATGGGGTCCCCCAATATGACTCTAAAAATTTTCTTACTTAGTAGGTAATGAAGAAACGTCCCATTTATCTTTGATTCTCTTGACTGCATTATAAGCGTGAAATTCTTACCTACTTACCAGAAATTGCTGCTGGCTTGGGTTATTCCACACCATTGAGGCAAGTTGTGCAGCTACCATCTGTGTGGCCATTTTTCTAAGGAGACTGGAGACAGTAACTGATAATTTACAGAAAGCTGGAAATAGTTCTAACAGTAATTTGCTTTGTGTGACTTCCCTGTGGGTCATCTGTTTTCAAATCCTGATTACATCCCTAGACACTCCCGGAATGGTACTTACTCTGTTGCATTACTCCCATCATCAATGAAGGAAACACCTATCCGGTTCCCAGGAGGGTACTGAAATCCATGTAACTTGTACTTTGCATAAATAGCTGATGCTACATTAAAATACTGAACCACTCCATGACCTAAAATACAGAATATGCAGACATGAAAAAGAAAGCAGATTAAAGCAGATTATAATGTATCTCAAAGGTGAAACAGTTTGAGTCACACAACTAGAAATACAGAATCAACAGTTTCAGATAATAAAGTTGTATCATACATGTGTGGTTCAGCAGCATTCTTAGAAAATAAAGCATAAGTTACATTTTGGAAAAAATATATGCTATTTGTTGGAAAATGGAGTTTTAACATATGTTCTGTATAATGATTTTGACTTTTATATATTGGCTTTTCCTATATAATATTACTATACCTACAAAGCTACATTTTTATTTTTTGAAAAATTTGAAATTTAAAAATTTTCCATACCATATTGGGTAGGAAATGAAATGAGAAATGTTTTAGGAAAAGAATATATACTCAGGTAGGTGAGCAGTGGAGAGAGAAAAAAATGTATAAAAAATAAAAGGTAAGTAACAGAAGGTCTCAGAACAAAAGTCACCAAGTTCACATTCTTGGGGGAGATTTCAGCTAAAGGGACAGATTTCAATTTAAAAAGTTGATATTGAAGGGAGAAACAATTTCGTACTGGAGAGCCCAGGAGCTGTAACCCAAGAAAAAGGTTTTTAGACACATTTAAAATACAATATACTTTGGGGAAAAACCTAAAATTTTATGTTCCTGTCTAAACCCAAGCATCCAATATTTTAATGAAATTAAAACACAGAAATCAAATGACCATTTAAACAACTGAAATAGATTGAACATCTTAGAACATCTCTGTTCCAATAACATACTCATCAGACATATCTAAGCATATAAAAGGTGCAGAAAATACATTTCAACATACTAGATAAATGGTGGTTGGATATGGACTTATATATAACTGTAACAACAAACGTGCCAGGAAACACAATATATGTGCCTAGGAGCTCTAAACAGAGAATGATGGTAAGATTAGGCTAAGGTTGGAGACAGCGTAAAGGAGGTGCAGAAGGAGAGTTGCGCTAGAAGATAAAGGCTGGGCAGGGCAACAGTGGGAACGTAGGGTGTCTGTCTGAAGGGTGAGGTGCTTCAGGGTTGCCAGCCCCAACCCAGACTCATTTCCCTACTCCCCCTCAACACTCACATCACTCTAAAATTAGGTATACCTATAGTCCTGGAGGAAATGCCAAGTATGATGTCTTCATATAGCCCTTTATTTCTAATTCTTCAACAAACAAGCAAAATTGCCTGGCATTAATCAAAAGATTACAAACCACAAACCCTATCACGAGGTATTTCCTTTTGCTACTTGAAACAAAGAATGTTTTATTTTGTGAGAGTTAAAAATTTTTTTAAATGAATAACTTTGTACAAGGAAGATACATTCTCAGGGGTTTGTTCATTAACATAGCAATGGATTTTAAAATCTGAAATAGAGAGAAAGCAAACATACAATTCCTGTCACACAACCAGTATCTGACATATAAAAAGATACTGAAGAAAAGACATCTTAACAAAATGTAATATACTTAAAAACAACATAGACAATATTTTACCATAATTTGAATAAGGATCTCGTTGAACTTCACAATACTCCAATCCTGGTACTATATCAAAAATGCTGAAAAGCTGCTCTTCAGTGAAAG
>NW_004956781.1:0-1073 GCF_000276665.1 Chinchilla lanigera
TAAACTGCCTATGTTCTCCATGCTTGCTTTCACACAACAAGGCACCCATAGCATTTCTTTCCCATAGTAACAAAAGAGCACAAGAGTGAGTGTGTTTCCACCCTTACCTGAGCAAGGCACAAGGTTTCCTGTGGGTGGTATACGTTTCCTAGAGTGAGTGCTTCCAAGGAATAGTCAACATAGAATGGGTAGAATACACTGCACACCAGCCCTATACATGCTCCCTTAGAAAGCACTAAATCCCGTTTGGAATGAAAAGAACAACTTTCTGCCCAAAACTCCCTGAAACAGTCCTAACATTCTAAGTGCTATGTTGAGCTTCCCTACTGAAACTAAGTATGGGTGTACACTGGCTATGCTCTCCCTGCTAGTTTTCACACAGCAATGCACCCATAGCATTCCTTTCCCATAGGCGCATATGAGGACAAGAGTGAGTGTGTTTCCACCCTTGCCTGAGCAAGGCAGAATGTTTCCTGTGGGTAGAATAGGTTTGTTACAGTGAGTGCTTCCAGAGAATAGTCAACTTAGAATGGGTGAAATTCACTGCACACTAGCCCTATACATGCTCCCATAAAAAGGAGTAATCCTGGCTGGAAAGGAAAGAACAGCTTTCTGCCTGAAACTTTCTGAAAGAGTCCCAAACTTCTAAGTGCTGTGTTGAGCTGCGCTAGTGAAACTCAGTATGGGCGTACACTGGCTAGGCTCTCCCTGCTTGCTTTCATACAACAATGCACCCATAGCATTCTTTTACATAGCCTCAAATGAGCACAAGAGTGTGTGCATTTCCAGGCTTACCTGAGTTAGATGGAATGTTTCCTGTGGGTGGTATAGGTTTCCTGCAGTGAGTGCTTCCTGGGAATAGTCTACTTAGAATGGGTGGAATACACCGCACACCAGTCCTATACATGCTCCCTTAGAAAACAGTAAATCCCAGTTAGAACCAAAAGAACAACTTTCTTCCCCATACTCCCTGAAACACTCCCAAACTTCTAAGTGCTCTGTTGAGCTTCCCTTCTGAAACTAAGTATGGGCCTACATTGGCTATGCTCTCCCTGCTTGTTTTCACAGAGCAA
>NW_004956781.1:1890-3078 GCF_000276665.1 Chinchilla lanigera
TTTCTGCCCCAAACTCCCTGAAACACTCCCCAACTTCTAAGTGCACTGTTGAGCTTCCCTAGGGAAACTAAGTATGGGCCTACATTGGCTATGCTCTCCCTGCGTGTTTTTACAGAGCAATGCACCGATGGCATTCCTTTCACATAGGTGCCTCTGAGCACAAGAGTGAGTGTGTTTCCCCCCTTACCTGAGCAAGGCAGAATGTTTGCTCTGGGTGGTATAGGTTTCCTACAGTGAGTGCTTCCTGGGAATAGTCAACTTAGAATGGGTGCAATACACCACTCACCAGTCCTGTACATGTTCCCTTGTAAAACAGTAAATTGCAGTTAGAACGAAAAGAACAACATTGTGCCCCAAACTCCCTGAAACACTCCAAAACTTCTAAGTGCTCTGTTTGGCTTCCCTAGTGAAACTAACTGTGGGCCTACACTTACTATGCCCTCCCTTCTTGTTTTCACAGAGCAATGCACCGATGCATTCCTTTCACATAGGCACCTATGAGCAAAAGAGTGGGTGCCTTTACTCCCATACCTGAGCAAGGCAGAATGTTTCCTGTGGGTGGTATAGGTTTCCTACAGTGAGTGCTTCCTGGGGATAGTCAACTTAGAATTCGTGGAATACACCGCACAGCAGTCCTATACATGCTCCCTTAGAAAAGAGTAAATCCCAGTTACAACGAAAAGAACAACTTTGTTCCCCAAACTCCCTGAAACAGTCCCAAACTTCTTCGTGCTCTGTTGGGCTGCACTAGTGAAACTAGCTATGGGCCTACACTGGCTATGATCTCCCTGCTTGTTTTCACAGAGCAATACACCAATGCCTTCCTTTCACATAGGCACCTATGAGCACAAGAGTGAGTGCGTTTCCCCCCTTAACCAAGCAAGGCAGAACGTTTCCTGTGTGTGGTATAGGTTTCCTACAGTGAGAGCTTCCTGGGAATACTCAACTTAGAATGGGTGGAATACAAGGCACACCACTCCTATACATGCTGCCTTAGAAAACAGTAAATCCCAGTTACAACAAAAAGAACAACTTTCTGTCCCAAACTCCCTGAAAAACTCCCAAACGTCTAAGTGCTCAATCAGCTTCCCTAGTGAAACTAAGTATGGGCCTACACTGGCTATGCTCTCCCTGCTTGTTTTCACAGAGCAATGCACCCATGGCATTCCTTTCACATAGGTGCCTAAG
>NW_004956782.1:0-3117 GCF_000276665.1 Chinchilla lanigera
ACAGGCGCTTTGCCGCTGAGCTAAATCCCCAGCCCCGCTCTTTAAATTCTTGATGATACCTATTCTTACTGGAGTAAGGTAGAATTTCAGTGTTGTTCAGATTTACATTTGCCTACTGTCCAAAGATGCTGAACATTTTCTCATGTACCTACTGGGCATTCATACTTCTTCCTTGGAGAACTGTCTATTCATTTTAATTGTTCATTTTTATTGGGTCTTTTTGGGGGACAGGTCAATTTCTTTTTTAGTTCTTTATATAGACTAGATACTACTCCTCTATCAGCAGAGTAGCTGGCAAAACTTTTTCCCATTGATAGATTACCTCTTCACTCTGTTGGTTATTCCTTTGCTGGGCAAATGATTTCTAATTTGATACAGTCTGGTTTGTTGATTTTTGGTGTGATTTCTTATGCAATTGCTGTTACGTTAGGAAGGCTTTGACTATGCCAATGACTTCAAGAGTTTTTACCTAATTTATCTTCCAGCAGATTCATTGTTGCATATGAGCACTAGAACAAAATTGTTGGTTACTTTCTAAAAGAGAAGGTGCCTGCTGGAATGTTACTGGCCCTTCACTGAATCTACAGATATAAATAGAAGAATGGACTTCTTCATTATTGTGTCTTCCAATCCAGGCACATTTTATCTCTGTCTTCCCTAAGAGCTCAGTTATTTTAAATTTCCAGTGTAGCTGCCTTTCACATTTGTTAAATGCTAAGTATTTTACTTTTTTATGTACTGTGAATGGAATTTTTAATTTTACTTTTTAATGGTGTGGTGCTAGTCCTTCATAACACAACTGTGTTTTGTATATTGATCTTGCATTCTGTGACCTTGCATCTTCACTTAATATTTCTAAGTGGTTTTTTACAAGATTCTTTAGGGTTCTCTATACAAACAATTATGGCCATTACAAATATAGAATTTTTCTTCTTTCTTTTCAATGTTATGCCTTTCATTTCTCTTAGGAACATTATTACACTGGTTTTTATTCCAGTGCAATAACAAAGAGAAGTGATAACAGTATATATCTTTGCCTTAGTCTTGATCTATAAGGAGAAAACCTTGGTCTTTCCCCACTAAGTATATTATCTTTTATATTACCTTTGGGTCTTTTTCTGGATTCATTTACCTGACTGAAAAAGTTTCTTCCTATTCCTATGTTGGATGTTTTTATTTTGGAAATGTGTTAAATTTTATCACAATTTTTCTTGAAGAGAGCATTCCCTTCTCTCTTTTCTGAAAAATAATTTGTGTATAATTGGTATTATTTCTTACTTGATGTATGATAAAAAGGGTTTTATCAGTATTCAATTAATGTGGAAATTACATCATGTGATTTTCAAACATTAAACCAAGATTCTACTCCTTACATAAACTGTATGTGTGTGTGTGTGTGTGTGTGTGTGTGTGTGTGTGTGTGTGTATGGATTCAATTTTCCAATATTTGCTTAAAAAGTTTTGAATCTGTGTTCATAAAGTATATTCAGTCTCTGTTTTCTTCTCTTATAAATATTTGTTAGATTTTGGCATCAGTGTTAACTACTCTTACACAATAATTTTGGAAGCACTCCCTTCTCTCTTTTCTGAAAAATAATTTGTGTATAATTGGTATTATTTCTTACTTAATGTATAATAAAAATTACCAATGAAAGCATCTAGGTCTGACGTTTTCCTTGTTCAAAAAAATTACTACAAATTTCTTTAATACCTGGGGTGAGGGAAAGGAGAAAATAAAGAAGGGAAAATAGATAAGATAGATAGACAGATACAGATAGATATAGATGTAGATATATATGATGGCTGGGATAATTGTACTACTAATTTCTATTGCTTTATTGAAAGGAACAGTTGATGTTTCATTCCTTGATCATTCTTAAATGTCTATATTTGTTTATCTGAGTAACCAATATGAAGATAACAGTATGTAATACAACCACCATTGTTAATTTCTTATCACCTTGTCTAAAATTCTGTACTGTTTATATTGTTTTTATGTTGGTTCATTTATTTCTGTGTGTTTGTTAATATGTTTTGGTTCTTTTATCTTTAAAAATAAAATTTTTAAAAATGTCTTTAATAAATATAGTTACTCCAATTTCATGTGCATGTGTGTATCGGTACCGGACATTTAACCTCGGGCTTTGGCACGGAACTACATCCCCAGCCCTTTATTTTTTTATTTTGAGACAGGGTATTGTTAATTTGCCCAAACATCTCAACCAGCGATCCTCCTGCATCAGCCTCCCAGGGTACTAGAATTACAGGCATTTGCCATCACACTCAGCTTCCACTTTTTCTTAAGTCTCTTTTGAGAAGTCATGTGTTTTGAAAGCATTATGTTTCATCTAGATTTATTGGCATAACTTCATGCTAAATTTATTGGAATTTGTTTCTAGTATTTTTTAATTTTTCTATTAAAAACTTTAGGCTATGGAATGATATTCCTTCTGTTATTTATCATATTAGTAATTTATTTTTCTCTACGTATTTCTTGATTTGTGCTGTTAGGTTTTATCAATTTCGTTTATTTTTCAAAGAATGAATTTTGAACTCTTAATTTTTCTGTTTCTGTATCATGAATTTCTTCACTATTTTTCTCTCTCCTGATTGGGTTTAAACAATAACTAGCTCTTAAAGTAGAAAGTTAGATTTTAAAAATCAGTACATATTGTGTACATACATTAAATTATCATATGTGCCCAACGATAATATGATTATTCCAATTTTAAACTTTCCTTTTCTTCTCCTATATTTAAACTTATAGTTTCCCTGTAAACACCGTCTTTATTGTATCCCATGAATTTTGAAGTGCTGTAGTTTCAGTATCATCCATATCAAAGTATTTCCTTATCCCTTTATGATTTTTTCTTTCAGTCATGATTTATACATGTATTACTTTCCAAAAACTTAGAAATTTTAAATATAATCTATTTACTGATTTTTAATTTACTCTTCCATGGCTATAGAATATATTCTGAAATAAGAAAAATCTTTGGAAATTTACTGAGATTTGTTTCACAGTCTAGCATAGGTTTGCCTTGATGGATCTTCCATATATACGTCAAAAGAATGTTTATTTCACAAATTTAAAGTAAAATGTCTTTTTTTTTTTTT
>NW_004956783.1:0-3173 GCF_000276665.1 Chinchilla lanigera
CGGTTAACAGCCGAACGCGCTAACCGATTGCGCCACAGAGACACGAGGAAGGACCTCTTCCCCCGGTCATAGGGAGCCAAGTACAGCTGCCGCGCGTCGTCCGCTTTGGGCAGGACAACTGTGCGAGCTCCGAGCCGCCGAGCCGCCGAGCCAGACTCCGTGCCGTGTTCCTCGCAGTAGAAAACTGTGCGCCGAGGGAGGATCCGCAGGTTGGAAAGGCAGTCGAACGGCCTTCTCCCGCGCGTCCCTGCTTTCCGCCTTCTGCCTGCTTTGCCTCTCACCTGCTCGGAGCCCGAGTCCTGGAAACCCCCCGCCCTTGTCCAGCTCTGCCTGGCCGGGCCTGAGCCGCGCGCGGCCCAGGGAAAGTTGACTGTCTTGTGTCGCAGATGCTGCCGTTCTCGGTTCTTAAACGTCCCCGACCGTTTGTATCGCTTTACGGTGAGGAGAGGATGTGAGTTAGGAAAGTGAAGAAATAGAGTGAGGTGCTGCCCCCACAGTTTTCTACTGCGAGGAACACGGCACGGAGTCTGGCTCGGCGGCTCGGCGGCTCGGAGCTCGCACAGTTGTCCTGCCCAAAGCGGACGACGCGCGGCAGCTGTACTTGGCTCCCTATGACCGGGGGAAGAGGTCCTTCCTCGTGTCTCTGTGGCGCAATCGGTTAGCGCGTTCGGCTGTTAACCGAAAGGTTGGTGGTTCGAGTCCACCCAGGGACGCGTGGGGAAGCTGGGGGTGCTTGGTGTAAGTCTGTCGCTTTTACGTGCGAAGTGCACTTGTGCTTTTCCTGGTAACATCTCGCCTAAACTCGGAGAGAACTACCTGCATGAGAGCACAGCTGCGTGCAGGTACACCATGCAAAGTCCTGCACTGTTATGTTCACTCTTCTCCTAGATCTCTTTAAATGCTATAAACAAATACAAAAAGAAAATACAGGAACAAGAAAGAAGAAAACAATGATTGTATGTACTTTGTTTTTGTTTGGCTGTATATGTGTGTATATACCAAAATGAAATGAAACGAAATGAAATGATGAAAGGAGGAAGATATACTCGTAACTGTTGCATGCTTATTTCTGCAACTGGATTCACGCTCGTGTCTGCTAATTGGTAACTACCTTCTTGCACCACTCACTCTGCACTCCTTTTGCCCTCTGCAAGCGCAAGCACCACAGCTGGGTGTGGTTCTTTTTCTGGTGGGAGAACAAAAATCTTCATTTGGGGGCGGGGGAGGGGTTGAAACAGGGTCTCACTTTGTAGTTCAGGCTGACCCGAGACTCAGTAGGCTGGCCTCGAACTCGGGGTGATCCTCCTGCCTCAGCCTCCCGAACACAAGATTTAATCACACCCAGTTACATCTTCATTCTTCCAGGGGAAGATAACTTTTCTCAAAGAGGCTTTTCCTACCAAAGGTATCCAAAGTAAAGGTATTGTTTTTGATACAGGAGAAATGTAACTTCCAGCCTATTGGATGCCAAGCATGCCGAGTTCGTGGTCTCACAGAGTGGAGGGATGAAGTCAAGAACCAAAGGTGGAAGTTGGAAGTTTTATTGGAAATAAGAGGAAGAGGGATTTCCGGGAGGGGTCCTGAATGGGCGGCCCCCGAGGCCCTTTGTCAGGGCTAATGCATACAGCAGAATCCCAGTGGGGGTACCGTGTGGGTCAGACTACAATCAACCTAGCGTTCCAAGTAAAGCTGCTTAGCTAGCAGTGATCCGAAAGGGGAAGGAGTCACGTAGCAAAGGTACAGCGGAAGAAAAGCATTTGGGGGAAGAGACGGGAGCACGTGTCCAGATGTTCTGGTCATCCAACCTATGCCGCGGATGCCTGTCTGGGCCCACTGGACCCGGTGGTGCTAATCACAGGATACTCTCAGATGGCCGCTTCTGTCTAGGGAGGCACACGGACCTGGCTATTGCTTTTCCATCCCGAGCCTTCGTTCTCTTCAGCTTCACCTCCAGCCGCAGTTCTGACGTCTTCGCTTTCTGTGCTGACTTCCACGAGGGCCCAGTCCTTCCCTGACTGTATGTTAATTTCTCTACCTTAGGCTGCCTATAAAATGTTATTCTGTGATTCTGCAGGCTGAGCCCAGGGTGTCCCACAAGCAAGGCGAGTGCTCTACCACTGAGCTACATCCCAAACCCTAAGTTAAAGGGTTTATAGGAAACGTGTAGAAGAGAAAACTGTAAATATCAAGATATCTAATTCGATCACACATTTGACTTGGAAGAAATGCACTTTATAACTTAATAACAAATCTCTACAGAAAACACTAGAAATTCATCCAAGCCCTTCCTCTCTGATCCAAGATCTTCAGCTGTCGACCTCCCAGTGGTTGCATTAGTGTCCTGAGAGGATGACCTGATTTGTAGGTAAATAAAATTCTAATCTGGGAAAGAAATCAGAAACAGAACCAGAACTAGAGGGAAGGGAAAATAACAGACTCAAAACAGAAGCAACAAAGAAACACGTCTTGGTCCAAAGAATAAATCTTCTGCAGCTTGTTGGTCTGTTTTCTTTGTGCGAGAGAATAAAGGATGAGCCTTGCAGTCATTGTAACAATATCGTGTGCCTGCTTTTTAACACACATGAAAGCATTTGAAGGGATGTGTGATTCAAAAGCTAAATAGTGCTTGGCACCCATGTCTAGTGGTTTGGGAGAAACCAATGCCCGATTTTACCAAGCTTTGATGTGTTAGATGTATAAGAAGTAGGATATTTGCAAGCAATATTGAGGGTTGAAACAGTGCAATGTTTTTCTTTTAGTGAAGATCAACTATCAGAGATTTTCCCCGGGGAGATGAAGCTGAAAAGAAGGACCTGGAGCACTGCTGAAGGTGCCCTGTCTGGGAGTCAGTTTGCTGTTCTGAAAGTGAGGAGCTAAGACACGTAGTCTTGTCGTCTTGCTTTTCTTGCGGAGAGGTTACTTTTCTTGCTTGGGATTCGCTGTGATTGTCTGAAAGACAGGAGCTGTGAGACCGAACGTGGGTTCTGTTCCTGAGGAGCCAAGCTAAGTCCAGACTGAGTCCCAGACACACCTGAGCTCCACAAGCAAATCGGCCTTCACGCTGGCTGACGGTGCAAGCCTTGCCTCTCTCTCTGCGCCCAGATCCAAGACACACCGGCTCTGGCCAGCGCGGCTGTAGGTCCCATGTACGTACATCGACAAGCTGTGTGTGT
>NW_004956784.1:0-3133 GCF_000276665.1 Chinchilla lanigera
TCCTCCTGCCTCAGCCTCCCAAGTGCTGGGATTACAGGCATGCGCCCACCACACCTGGCTTTTAATTCAGTGATTATATTTTCAAAGTAGTCAGCAAGTGCTGTAATAAATTTGAGAGACCACTGTTAGCAAAACCAAAGTGTTCTGAAGCTCTTTTATACACATTATTTCTAGGAAGCTTATTTTAAGAAGTTATTTGAAAAATATACTCAAAGTTACAATGTAATGAGTGAAATTCCCTTGTAATGTCTAATTTTAAGCGGTTATCTTACAATAACATTGGGAAAAAGCACAGTTCATTCATTTACCAAACACGGAAATGAGTGCTGCTACATGCCACATACTGTGCTGGGCCCCAGGGAGACAGAGTGAGGAAGATGCACTCACTGCTTATGAACTGCTGCAAATACTACAAAGCTACCAGGCTTAAACTACAGGTAGTAAATACTATTAGAAAGTCATGGTGCTATGGGAACACACACAGAGGATTAGGGGGTTAGAGCGGTCTCTCCACAGGAGATAGGCTGAGAAGGAGAAGGAAAGGAGGAGCTCAACAGATAATCACACCTATGTGTGAAGGCCAGGAAATAAGAAAGGATAATAAATTTAGAAAACTGAAAGTTCAGGATGAGCGGGAAAGAGTGTTACCGGGGTGGGGGTAGGCAAGAGAGGAAGAACCTAGAAACGTAGGAAATGCAGACCACAAAGGATTTTACATCCCAGGATAGGAAAATGAGATTTATCCTGAATACACAGAAAGGTGCTGCCGGACTTTAAGACAGGAAGTGACATGATTAGATTTGAACATCTGAAAATCTTGCTGACCACAGCAGGAAAAATAGTAAGACCGTAGTCAAATTAGGGAGTTCCAGCTGTAGCTCAGGTGAGCAATGCTGGTAGCCTGAACTACAGTGACTGAAGCAAAGTGGACTAATTTCAGATATTTAAGAGGTGGAACTAGTATCGCTGATTTAGACGTGTGCAGAGCAGGAGTTCAGGGTATCACTCAGAATTCTGCTGGAGCAACTGGGTTAATGATATCACCACTCACAGAAATGGGAAGTGCAGGGTGAAATACATTAATGGGCTCTGGGAGAACATATGGGGTCTGATGTACCTATAGAAATGTTTGGTAGAGTTGGAACACAGATTATTTCAAAAAGGGCAGCATTAGATGTCTCATAAAAATAATTACCTCTTTTCTATTGGTCTCTGTCACAGAAACAGATACCCTAACCTGTATGGAGAGGGGAATTTTCACTTTAAATAGTAGTAGGGCTGGGGATATAGCTCAATGGTGCAAGTGCCTGCCTGGCAAGCGAGAGGTCATGAGTTCGATTCCCAGTACAAAAAAAAACAAATAGTAGTAGGGTATGGAATGGGATGAGGGAAGAGCAATGTATTAGTCTCTTTAAAACACCACAAATACTCTAAATAAAACAAATAAGAGAAGATATGGTCCTTTAACACAGGAGATAATAAGTTTACATCTGGGCCAATGTCTAAGGCATTATAATTAGTTATTACAATTGCTCAGATCATTCTGCTATTCCTGCAACATAGCTTAAAATAAGGATGAGCCATGCTGATTTTGGTTTGCTAAGGGAAAATGCCCTCAATGCATGAAATCCCTTACTGATGACAGGAGAATCACATAAGGTTCTATTCTATAGTATGTGAGAGAATGAAAAACAAAAGGTGTACTACTCATTTCAGGGAAATGATGGATCTGCCAGCTGCAGCAAGTGCTTTTTGCAAAACTCTCTTATGAAAAATTAACATAGCATGTGCCAGATGTTTCTTTCCTGTTGAATTATACTATAATATGCTTCAGTTACTTTTAGTAATTACACATTTTGTAATCTGCCAGTACCTACAGCTGCCTCTCATCCTGTTAGTTAAAAAAAAAAAAACCTTAAAGAAAAAGCAGTTACAGCAGCCAAACATTACAGATGCGTAGCCAAGTAATTATGTTTTAGAGAGTGGAGTGAACTCCTTAGGCTCAAATGCTGTGGAATACACAGACACACACACACACACAATGGCATCACTAATCCAAAAACCGAAAATCCAAAATGCTCTGAAATTTGAAACCCTCTGAGCACTGAGTGACATCACACTGAAAAAAGTTTTGGATTTTGGAGCATTTTGGATTTTGGGTGTTGAATTAGGGGATGCCCAACTGGTAAAGTCTATGCAAATATTTTAAAAAACATCAACCTTCCAAAAAAACCTCAGAAATCTAAAACTCCCCTGGTCCCAAGCATTTCATACAGAGATTCAGTCTGTATGTATATACAGCAATACACACTCACAGTTTGTTTTGAATAAGAGAAGTATTATACATTGTATAATCATTTGCTCATTCACTTATTCAATATAATCTCATTTAACAACTTCAATTTTATTGACTATGTTAAGTAAGATGTTAGCTCATGGTTTTTAAAAGGAGACTGACATACGTGATAGCTTCTACTATAGTTCAGTAAGTCCCACATCAAAATGAATGAGAAGAATGGTGCTGGAGTTTAGGAAAAGGAACAGAGCTTTCAAAAGAATGAGGAACACCTTACAGACACAATGGTATTTGAGCTGGGTCTGGACAGAAGAAAGTTTTTCCAGGTGGGGAAAGGATGCACAGACCTGCCCCTAGGTCATCTTTTACTTCGATCCCCTCCTTCCTACTCTACATGCAAAACCCATCACACCCTCTATGACCTCTAAACCAATCAACTCAACACATCCACCTAACCCGTTTTCTTTTACTTCTTAGTCTAAACCACTGTCATCTTTTTAAACATTAATGTTGAATATGAATAGAATTTGAGAAATTCTAATCTTAGATGTTTAATGCTATTTCTTTTTTATGGACACATAACTGTGTATACTTATGGAATACAATGTGATACTCTAATATGCACAAATAATTGTAACCATCAAATCACAACATTTTCCTTATCTTACATTTCTCATGCTTTCTATGTGTACACACCGGATACTTCTTTAATTTTTATAAAGTATACAGTAAATGCTTTAACCTTATTATACTGTGGAACATTAGAAACTTATTCTACTACACAGTTATACTTTTGTATACTTTATCCAACCTCCCTTTTTCTTCTTTTCCCTCTAC
>NW_004956785.1:0-3165 GCF_000276665.1 Chinchilla lanigera
ATTCCCGAGGACACTCACCATACCAGAGCTTGACCAGGGTTTATTATTCACACTTCCCTCAGCCCCACACAGATGAGGAAACAAAGGTTAAGGAATGTGTCTCTATCCCTCCAGTCATGGTGGGTACTGGCCACACGCTAGAGTGGCTCCCAGTGTGGTTATGCAAAGGCCACTGGAAGGAAGACAAGAGCCTGGGATTCTTCATCCTTGCCAGCACCCAGCAGGCCCTGTGTGAATGGCAACATCATAGTGATGGGACATTTCTTGCCATTCTACGTATCCTGGATGGGCAACCTGGAGTGCTCTGGCACCCAGCCCAGCATTCTGATAGTCCATGCTTATCTCTCTTCCTTCCCGGTTGCTCCGGATGAGGTACTCCATCCAAGCGCCTGACAACTTCTCGGCCACCTCTGAATATGGGGCTAACAGCCAGTTCCATCACACTCCTGCCCCCTCCACAGTGTAAGGAGTGCGCCCCACCAAGCCCTTCGCCTACTCTCGCCATCTGCCTGTCCTCTTGTCTTCTCAACCATGACCATGTGTCACCCTTGCCTTGAATATGCACCCTCACCCAGGGGCTACCTCTTCATCTCACCAGGGCTCCCTGAC
The DNA here is from genome assembly GCF_000276665.1 of Chinchilla lanigera. Lineage (NCBI taxonomy): Eukaryota > Metazoa > Chordata > Mammalia > Rodentia > Chinchillidae > Chinchilla > Chinchilla lanigera. The sequence continues at coordinate 610 of NW_004956785.1, forward strand.
TCCCCTTTCCTATGGCCGTTCCAGGTGGGGATGCTGAAAACTGCCCTGCATGGATGACCAACCACAGTCACGTGTTGGAGATGCCAAGACCAAAAGACAATGGCATGGACCCAGACTGGTCTATTCCTTCCCAGATGGGGCACCAGGCTGATTTTGCCCAGCCAGCAGCACCCTACTCCAGAAACAGCTGCCTCCCAAAGAACAGCCTGGAAAGTAATGACTGTATGTGAAGCTCCAGATCTTGCTGGCGGAAAATGCCGGCCACACATCGGTGCTGCGGTAGCAGCCTCCTAGCCTTCCAAGAGGAGAGGGTGGAAGCAGCACGATCTTTTCATTATTCCCAAATTTTTTGCAAGGCAAAGGATTGACCCCCGCCGTGGCTCTCCATAGTCCCAGTTACTCCCTCTTCAGTTACTACTTTCATTTTTCTCCGATTTTACCTGATTTATAATATAACATAAAATAAATCTGACCGTTTGTTTATTGTTGGTCTTCCTTCTAGAATGTAGCTCCTAGAACAAAAGGCAGGGCATTTGCCTAGAACAGAGCATAGAACAGTGCCTGCCCAGGCCAAAGTAGCACTCAGGGAAAAGTCATCGGATGAATAAATGAATGAGAATGAGGAAAGTGTCCCATGCATACTACCCCACTTCACCTTACCTCACCCTCTGAGAAATGCAGTGACGGTGAACGCAGAGGCTTGGAGAGGCCCAGTTGTTCAGATCACTCAGTCAGAATTTAAGCTCAGGTCTGTCTGACTCCAGCACTGCTGCTTTTTACTATTACATTGGCAGTGACAAATGTATTTCCTGTCAAGAGCCAAGCGCCATTAGCTGGAATGCTACCTCGGACTCCCATTTTGAGAAGGAGTCTGGAGCTATATCTAAGTTTACGAGACAAGAGTGCATGATTGATTAGCGATGCCTGCTGTGGGCACAAGATAGAGTGACTTGATTCTGCTATCCTTGTGATGAAGTGATATCACAGTGCTAGACTCCTTATCCTAGACTCTTTTTCTCTCCAAGTCAATATTCTTATGGCTTCTGCCTTGGCAAGATGAAACTATAGCAGAGCTACCAAGTGCTGCCAAGGTGGAGGCCAGCAAAGCACTTTTGAAAAGGAACAGAATGCACATTCCAGAATCTTCTGTCTATCACATAGGGCTTGGCATTGCCTATATGTAGAAAGGACACCTATATGTTAATGGCAAGGGTGGATAATCTAAACTTTCCTATCCTTGGGGGCATTCCATGGCCTTTGGGCAGCAAATTTATCTCATGGCCATGTTTGTTTAGGGAATGTTGTTTTCTCAGAGTCTTCACCAACAGCAAAGAAGACAGTTTTCTTTTGATGGTGGGACTGGAGACAACTCCTGGAAAAATATTTGCTGCCAATAACTCACCTGTCCAAGCCAGAGCATGGATCACCCTATGGCTGAGGACCCTTGAGTCAGTGAACCTAAAACTGGTTATTGAGTCAAGAGCTAACTCCTGTAAAATATCTCCTACCACACATACTATGGATAGACACAATAATGAGCATTTCCATTTTTTTTCTCCACCTGGACATATTCTGTAGGCTACTACATAATGTGGGTTCTAGACGTGGACCCTGAGATGAAGGAAACTATACGCAGTTAGAGAGACAGGTCTGATATCCCTTTGCCAAGTCACCTGCTTTGTGTCTTGCTAGCTTCATTCCTTTCTCCTACCTAGAAATGGCGTATCTTAATACCAAATATATTAAATTTCTTGGAATTCCCCTGACATTTTGTAGTGTTTGGTACCTGCAAGCCTTTGCTATCCTTCCTGGGCTACCAGGAAAATAGCTCCTCATGGCTTTCATTCCGGTCTGTGCCCTCTGTTAGCTAGGAAGCCTGGGATGAGTTTTGTCACTGTCTTTATGTATCCCTTCCTCTTCTAAAAATGGAGATAATAATAGTCTCATCTCTCAAGGTCATCAGGAAACTTAGATGAGTTCGTACATATCAAGCACTTAGAAGCACACTCAGCTTTTAGGAAGCATTAGATAAGAGATACTAATTTGTGTTACTATTCATCATTCAAGACTCAACTTGAACATATCTCCACCAGGAAGATTGCAGAAAATACCAAAACAAAGTCAAAAGACAACGGTATGTGCAACATGTACAACAAAAGACTAATTTACAAGGAACAATTTTACAAATCTGTAAGAAGACAGAAATTTGATAGCCAAGTGCCCAGTGAACAGGATCATGAAGTTTACTGGGAAAGAAACACTTGTGGCCTTTTTGAGGAATCTCCACACTGGGATTAGAGGTCCTGTTCAACCCAGCTATTCCCTTCCTGGGTATTTTTCCAGAAGAACTGAAAACATCATACCACAACAATATATATGTACCCATGTTTATAGCAGTGCAATTTGTCATAGCTAAACCTTGGAAATAAGCCAAATATCCATCAACTAACGAATGGATAAAAAAGATGTGGTGTTTTTATACAATGAAGTATTACTCAGCTGTAAATAAAGATAAACTCAAGGCTTTTATAGGTAAATGGATGCAACTAGAGACCA
>NW_004956786.1:0-3116 GCF_000276665.1 Chinchilla lanigera
TACCTTCAGTTTTGTCTCTAGGGCATCTCATTTGGAAGAGCTCCTCCCAATTCTGGTGCATGCAAACCCTTTTATTCTAAGGAAACGGACAACATTCTGTATATTGATGCAGATGTCCACATGTTAGTGGAGCTATTTAGTTTTCCATCTCTGAGGACATTGGAGAGTGCCAAGGCATTGCTAATTTGTGTTGGTTCTTCTGTGGTAGATTTTCTGCTGGCAAGTAGTTAATTCACACCACCAATTCTGTCACACACCTTACAACCACAGAGCACTCATCAAAACTGAATTTTTTTGGATCCAGTTGTAACTACTACTGCGTTACTGAGACTGTGCTATAATGTCTTATACCTAGTGCCTATTCACATGCACAGTCAATTTACCTTAGTTACATTATTCTCAATATAATTTGGACACCACAGCTGATCTGATTTTCAAAGCGCTTAGGGGCAGGGACCTCTAGAAATTTCACATCTGTCCATTGAATTGGGACAGTGAGTGGCCTGAGCATGGATCAATGGAAGAAAAAGGTGTGCATAGATAACTCGCAACCAGAGAGATAGCCAAGGTCTGTACTTATTGGAAGCTTGAGGTCAGTTATGTCTGTCTATCCTGAGTCCCTGAGGACAAGGGTAGGCCCTGCCCTGACTGTGACTCTTACCTGGTATGAAATAATTCACAGCCTTGAAATCATAAGAATTTGGGTTGGTGGTAAAATGTTGTTGGAGTGATTCTGTGAGTGTCAAATTGTTGTGGCAGCTTCTCTAGATGTCTGCGTACAGAAGCAGTTAGTCATTTCATTTGTAGTTGCAAAATGATGAACAGAATTCAATACTGTATATTCAATTTGGTCAATGACCTTCTTGTACAGCTATCTATCTATTATGTATCCATCTATCTATGCATCATACACCTGAGTGTTGAGATTACAGGCATGCGCTATCATGTGTGGATCACATCTCTCTCTAATAACCAGAATATACAGAAATCAAGAGAAGATAACTTTAATGATATCACTTAGCATTATACCTACTGAGATGCTAACACATGGTTTTTTCTCCTTCAAGTATTTTACACTCCAATGCTTCAGATATTTTAATTCTCAAAGGAGGAATACTTCAAGAAGAAAGAAAAAGATCAATTCCTCTGGGACGTCAGAATTTCATTTGACACCAGAGCAGTTTAGCCTCCTCATGCCTTTGAATCAAAAGATGAGCAAGAATGTTCCAGTGTCAGCTGGAATGACTGACTCTGAGTACCAAGCAAATTCACCTGCCATTCCACAGAGGGAACAAGGATAAAATTGCTAGAGCTGGGAGATAAAGTTCCACAAAACTGCAATCATTCAAACTAATTAAAGACAATTAATTCCCCAGAATGAAGTTGTATGGGTGGACTTTTGGGTCATCATGCACAGGTAAAATATAATGATTAGCTGATGATTTCCTTCAAACCAGAAGCAATGCAGAAACATCACTAAATGAAAATACCTGAAAATACTAGCATATAACCAGAATTACAGAGATAAAGAACTCAATGTGTTGGAAGTATTTCTTCCTTGTTCTGAGACAAACATGTTTATGTTTGTATACCTTAGTAAAATGTATGTTGCTATAGCAAAATACAAGAGGCTGGATAAATTAAGGAAGAATAATGTTTATTTAAATACAAGTCTCAGAGATTAAACATGACAACATCAGGGGTCCAGAACCACTGAGCCTCTGGTGAGGGCTCCCATGGCTGCAGCACAGGATGGTAGAGAAATGTAAGTGGGCCTGGCCAGGTGCAGAAGGGGCTCCATGACAAGACAGTGAGATAGAGACCCAGGACCCGCTCACTCTTTCCATGTCCATCTGCTGTCCTAGGAACTAACTCATGGCCCATGAGCTGATTTTCTCCACTTTTCCCTATTCTTGCAGGAGAGAAACAGGAACAAATATGCTTGTACAATAGCGCACAAGCGGTCTTCTGACATGACAGCGCTTAAAGGGTTTTCTGTGTTCTGGGTGTGTGTGAGAGACAATATGATAATGGTGACATAATGAAAAGACTTGGCTTTTAACCAAAAAGTTTACAGCTTTCTATAACAATTCCTCATCTCTTTTATTAATTTTTTTATTTATTGGAACCAGGAATTGAACTCAGGACTTAGGTTTGCCAGGCAGGCCATGTGCAAAATCACTGATCTGTACTGTTTTCCAAATGTAGCTCTGTGGAAGTCAGTTTCATCAGCAAAATCGCTCAGTGAGGTGGGATGCCGCTGTGTTCCAACCCCAACTTCCCTTACTTATGCTGTCTCAATCACAGTCCTGGGATTCAACTATAGGAGGATGCAGCAAAAAACCTCCCCAGAACTGTGAAGTGAGATAGATGATGTGTTTCTCTCAGGAATTGTTCAGGTAGGTAAAGTTTCTATCTATCTATTGTATGTTTGTTTCTTCTAAAAATACATATTACTGTGCAGTTTTCTTGCTATTAATGATGAAGATTCTCTCCATAAAATAGCAAAAAATTTTATGCTCTGGAGTCCACATCTTATAACATATAGACCAGAAAACTGATGACCTAGGACAGTGACTATGTAGCTGAACACCAGGCTCAAGCCTAGCCTGTCCTCTGCAACTCAAAGACAGAATCTCCATCTATACCACTGCAGGACGTTCAAGTTCTGCCAAGGTGCCCCTCAAGGAAGTGCCTGGTCTTCTTGTAGACATGCTGACGTCTGCAGATGAGGACCCACCCTCATGCTCTCCATGAATATCGTAATATAGGAACTATTGGAAATTCAGCAGGAGAAGAAATAACAGCCATGTAAACGAAATATGTACCACGTACCAAAGATAATGTCATAGTTCTACATGAACAAGTCCAACTACATTACAGTCCTTGAATATACAATAAACTAAAGAAGTATCCATGAAGGGAAACATTAGATGAAGTCACATTGCCTAGGGATATTGTTTTGAATTATGATAAATATTACAAAAAAGAAGAAATATTTCATAAAATGTTTCCTAAGATCCACTTTGATAATCTGAACAGAAGCTAGTAGAGAAATAAAAATGTGTTTGAATTAGCACAGCACAGGGCTGGGAATAGAGCTCAGTGGCATAAGC
>NW_004956787.1:0-3120 GCF_000276665.1 Chinchilla lanigera
CCACGGGACAACCACAGCTGTCGCCTGGACACTACCCCCTGATAACTGGCCAAGTCCTCATGGAAGGCCTGAGGGCTCTGGTCTGATTTTTTTTGTCTTTTTTGTTTGTTTTTTTCCAGTACCGGAAATCGAACTCATGACCTGTGCTTGCCAGGCAGGTGCTGTGCCGCTGAGCTAAATCCCCAGCCCATTTTTGTGTTTTTTGAGACAGGGTCTCACTATGCAGTTCAGGCTGGCCTTGAGCTCACTTTGTAGCCCAGGTTGGCCTCAAACTCAGCAATAATCCTCCTGCCTCAGCCTCCTGAGTGCTGGGACTACAGGTGTGCACCAGCATGCCTGCTTCTGGTCTGATTTTTATATAAATAAGGATGTTTTTCTGTTCATAGTATCTTGGTGTCCCTTTTAGTAACTGTGGTCTTCATCTCTCTCTGTGTTACCGGCCTTTTTTCCACCTGATGTGGTTTTTCTTTTCTTTACAAATGCAAACTTTAAGAAGTTTCCGTATTAAAAAAAAAGATTCCTCAGAATTTAACGACTACTTCTAGGCATGGTGGTGTACGCCTGTAATCCCAAGCAGTCAGGGGGCTGAGTCAGGAGGATCGCCGCAAGTTCAAGGCCAGCCTACAGTATATAGTGAGATCGTGTCTCAAAAAATAAAACATGACGAAACAAAAACAACAAGACTAACGTCCACTGAAGGACAGAAAAAAATTACTGCGGGAAATTCCAAATACATGAACAAGTAGAAGAGCGGACTGAACTGCCGCTTGTCAGCAAGTTGTGGCCACGACAGACCTGTGGATGGCTGTGCTTATTTACCGCACACTCTCCACTTCTCAAACTGCGTCGGTTGATTGGTTATTTTTTTATGTATTTATTGTCTCTTTGTCTTTTTGAGACAGGGTCTCACTGTGCAGTTCAGGCTGGCCTTGAACTCACTGTGTAGCCCACGCTGGCCTGAAACTCATTGCGATTCTCCTGCCTCAGCCTCCCTAATGCTGGGATTAAAGGGGTGTGTCATCAAGCCAGGCCTCAAACTTGATTATTTTGAAACAGAATATAAATAGTTTATTCTCAAATAAATAGTTCAGTGTGAATCATTAAAAAAAAGCTCTTAAGGAAGAATAACCATAGCACCACAGCTATACCTAAGGAGCAATAAATAAATTTTTTTTGGTACCAGGAATTGAACTCAGGGCCTGGTGCCTGCCAGGCAGGCGCTGTGCCGCTGAGCTGTCCCCAGCACCACTGAGGTGCTCCCACTTCCCACCGCCGCCTTGTCCACCCTGTCCGGTGCCGGGGCGGTTGGTCCGAGTGGCACAAGGCCGTGTTGTAGCAGAGAGGCCCCTGAGCGCCCTCTGCAGGCCGACTGCGCATGGCCTAAGCCATCACCAGTCTCAAGTCATGTCTTGCACATTTTTGAAAACACAAACAGATGTTGCAGCTCGTTTCCCGAAGCAGAGGACACGGTTAAGTCATTCTCTCTGCCAGCGCGGGAGCTGGGCTCACAGCCACACCCCTGGCCCGCAGCTGGGCCATGCAGAATTCCCGCTCCGGGCCGCGTTCTGCACTCGGCACCCCTATGGGCGCCTTCCCAACCTGGCTCTGGTCACTGGCCTAAGCCAGCGGGCAAAGGGCAGAGGGTGGTGTTCACCCGGGCGGGTGTGAGGCATAGGAACTGCAACGCACATGCGCTGCAAGCTAAAGTGACTCAGGCTGCTGCCCTCAGAGCCAGGAAGGCTTTCAGGGTGAGCACCTCGTCCTATTACACCCTCTAAAAAGGAGCGGCCACGAGGAAGGGAACGAACTTCTTCTAGACCACAAACACAAGAGAGGGTGAAAGAAATGAAACTGGTGTTTGGCATGGGGGCCACATGCCTATAACCCAGCACCATGGGAGGCTGAGGCAGGAGGATCCCAAGTTCAAGCCCAGCCAGGGCAATTTAGTAAGATCCTGTCTCCAAATAAAAAATAAAGAAAGGGCCAGGGATGTAGCTCAGTGTGAAGGCCCTGGGTTCAAATATATATTTGGGGGGGCGTTGTTTTTTTGAGATAAGGTCTTGCTATTTAGTTCAGGCTGCCTTGAACTCACTGTGCAGCCCAGGCTGGCCTGGAACTCACTGCGATTCTCCTGCCTCAGCCTCCCTAGTGCTGGGATTACAGCCATGCACCACCACGCCTGGCTCAAATATATATATATATTTTTTGGTATTTACCAGGAGACATTTATCCCCAGGGCTAATGGGAAAAGGAGAAAGAAATGAGGGTGGACATGTGGGTACAGGTACCCTACGCCCGCTGAACGGGCTGGCGGGCGTCAGAATGCCTGGTGCGGGCATCTGCCACGGGCTGTTTCTAGTGCTGCTCTCTCGATGCCCTCATCCTCCGCGTGGTCTGAGGGGCTGGGGGCAGCAGTAAGAGCCACTGCCTGCCAAGCAAGGCCCGCCACACACGGCCGGCAACGCAGGCAGCTCTGAGCGTTCCCGGACCGAGGGAAGGGCGTGGCTGGAGGCTGCGGCTTCAACGCGCACCCCGCCCAGCCCCAGCCCTGCGGCAGCGAAAGGGAGATCGAAAGGGGAGATCGGGCACCCACGAAACCTGCTCCGCATTAGAGCACCCGAGCCAGGCGGGCCAGGCACCCAGCTTGTCACAGCCGGCTCTTCCTGAGCACAGCCATGCGGCCTCCAGGAGACACGGCCCTGGGTCGTGACCACACCTCGGCTCTGAGAAGCTCCTGGCCCCGCAGGGTGCCCAGGGCGAGCCAGAGGCTGAGAGCAGCGGCCGCCCCGCCGAGGACCTGCGGGAGCAGCCTGGGCTCCCAGAGGCCCAGAACTCGGGCGATGGGAGCTCGCGGGCAGCCCGGGGCTGCAGACCGGGGGCTCACAGAAACCTCCATTCCCAGGCACCTGCCGGCATGTGCTGTGTGTGTGCACGGGTGTTCACCTGGGCGGGGCCGGGGTTTGGAAGCCTCCGTCCTCCTGCCCTGGCGAGAGTCTCCCCTGCGAGCCCTGTTCTTTTTTTTTTTTTTTTTTTTTGTCTTTTTGAGACAGGGTCTTGCTCTGCAGTTCAGGCTGGCCTTTGAGCTCACTTTGTAGCCCAGGCTGGTCTTGAACTCCCAAC
>NW_004956788.1:0-1058 GCF_000276665.1 Chinchilla lanigera
TGAATTTTATAAGCAATTTAGGGAAGATTTAACACCAATTCTTCTCAAACTCTTTAATGAAATTGAAAGGGAAGGAATTCTCCTCAACTCATTCTTGGAGGCAAGTATTACTCTGATACCAAAACCAGAGAAAGACCCAACCAAGAAAGAGAACTACAGACCAATCTCCCTAAAGAATATAGATACAGGGGGCTGGGGATTTAGCTCAACGGCAAAAGCGCCTGCCTGGCAAGCGCAAGGTCGTAAGTTCGGTTCCCGGTTCCAGAGAAAAAAAAAAACAAAACAAAACAAAAAAAAGAATATAGATACAAAAATTCTCAATAGAATACTAGTAAACAGAATACAACAAGTCATCAAGCAGATTATATACCACTATCAAGTGGAATTCATACCAGGAATGCAGGGATGGTTCAATATATGCAAATCAATTAATGTAATACACCATGTCAATAGAGCCAAGGACAAATATCACATGATCATCTCTATTGATGCAGAAAAAGCCAACACTCATTCATGTTGATGTACCCTGCAAAGTTATCTTTTAAATTTAATGGAGAAATAAAATATTTTCATGATAAAGAACAACTGAAGAAATTCATAAGCTCCAAACCAATCCTACAAAGAGTACTAAAAGATATACTAGAAAGATATAAAACAGACCACAACTTCAAGAACAACAACAGAAAGGAACCACCAAGCAGAGCAAGCAATCAAACAGAGGGGAAAAAGGAGGCTCCAACAGCAGGAAAATAGCATGACAAAGATAAGCCAGTACATATCCGTTATAACCATCAATGTCAATGGTCTCAGTGGGCCAACGAAAAGAAGCAGACTTGCAGAGTGGATTAGGAAACAAAACCCAACAATATGCTGTATACAAGAAACACATTAAACTCAAAAGGAAATTCAAAGACTGAAAATTAAAGGATGGAAAACAATACTCCCTGAGACAGGAACCCAGAGAAAAGCAGGTGTAGCTATTCTGTTTGCAGACAACATGAACTTCAAACCAAGAACAATCAAAAGAGATAAAGAAGGTCACTACATACTTGTGAAGG
>NW_004956788.1:2293-3054 GCF_000276665.1 Chinchilla lanigera
TCTCCCTAATGAATATAGATGCAAAAATTCTCAATAAAATACTAGGAAACAGAATACAACAAATTATCAAGAAGATTATACACCATGACCAAGTGGGATTCATATTAGGAATGCAGGGATGGTTCATTTTATGCAAATCAATTAATGTAATACACCATGTCAATAGAGCCAAGGACAAAAATCACATGATTATCTCCATTGATGCAGAAAAAGGCTTTGATAAAGTCCAACATTCACTCCTGATGAAAACCTTACAGAAGGGCTGGGGATTTAGCTCAGTGGCACAGCACCTGCCTAGCAAGCGCGAGGTCATGAGTTCGATTCCCGGTACCAGAAAAAAAACAAAAACAAACCCCCCCCCAAGAAAACCATACAGAAAATAGGAATAGACGGCCTCTACCTCAAGCTGATTAAAACCATCTATGATAAACCAACAGCTAGTATCACATTTAAAATCAGGAACAAAACAAGGATGTCCACTGTCACCACTCCTCTTCAATATACTTCTGGAAATATTAGCTAGAGCAATTAGACAAGAGAGAGAAATAAAAGGAATAAGGATAGGAAAGGAAGAAGTGAAATTATCATTATTCACAGATGATATGATACTCTACATAGAAGACCCCAAAAACTCCACCAAAAGGCTCATGGATTTAATAACCAAATTCAGTAGCATAGCTGGATACAAAGTTAACACTCAAAAATCAATAGCATTCCTGTACACAAGTTACAAACCAACTGAGAGAGAAATTAGGGAAACC
>NW_004956789.1:0-3129 GCF_000276665.1 Chinchilla lanigera
CAGGGCTGCTGGGGTGGTCTGGAAATGGGTGTCGTGAGCCACAGGATAGACTGGACGTGAAGCTCAGAGCCCCATGTATTAAGTGACTCTTCCCATTGTCAGCTAGGGTGACACTAAACAAAGGCTCAATTAGCAAATCTTCTGCAAAGAAGAAAAAGTGCATTTCCCTCACCTTTTTCCTATTTTAAAAATGCCACCCCCCAAATAAATGGTTTCTGGTTGCTTCTCAGTGTGGGCTCAACTGTCTGTGCTTGACACCCCCAAAACCACTACTCTCCTTCTTTGTGGCAGAGTAGTACTCCACTGTGTATAAATACCACATTCTCTTTAGCTATTCATCTGTTGATGGATATAGTATGGATTTGATTTGCATCTCTTTGATTTCTGGTGAATTTGAACATTTTCAAGAGCTTGTTTAATTATTGGAGTCTTCTTTTCTGTAAACTTCCTGTTCACTTCTTATTTTTTCCCATTTGGATTCCTTTGTAATATGTATTAACATTTGGTAAGACAAATCTCTCTTTTCTCCTCTTCTGTTGATATAATTTTTATGGATGTTTATGTTTCTATATAAATTTTCAAATAAACATATTGTTTCTCAAAAATGCAATGAATTTTAGGTATGTATTGCATTTATAAGTCATTGGAGGAGAGAATTCATCTTTATACTGTTATGTCTTACCATGTAATTATGTGGAATATCTTTTCTAGTTATTTAGAGTTTCCTATATATACTTTAGAAAAAAATTTAACTTTCTTCCATGGTGTATACTTAAATCTTGGACACCTCAATTTTTCTGTTATTAACAACATAAAGTGGTGAGCAAAGAAGCTGGTAAATATTGAGTACTTCTAAATAATTATTGACTTTAAAGTAGCAATCATAGCTGATTTTTGAAGCAAGGGAGCTAAGCACAGAAAATATATATCCTAGGAAATAGTAACACAAAGATGGAGGTGGTAATCAGAGAATAAACTTTTCCTGACCTTTGTTTTGTTAGGAAGGAGGGAAGACATTGATTAACCTTAGACTTTTGAGGTCAGTATTTGTCTTTTGCATGTTGAAGATATTATTTAAAGGCTAGGAATAGAATATTTCCCAGGGAAGCCAAGGACCTGTCGCCATTTGTCTCCAAGGGACAGCAAAGAGAGGCCAGGGAAGGGAGCCAAGCTGCAGGCCACGTCTTGGGGTGGAGGACAAAGGTGGCATTTTATTTATTTGGGGGGTGGCATTTTTAAAATAGGAAAAAGGTGAGGGAAATGCACTTTTTCTTCTTTGCAGAAGATTTGCTAAACAGCCTTTGTTTAGTGTCACCCTGGCCGGCAGTTGGGAAGAGTCACTTAATACATGGGGCTCTGAGCTTCACGTCCAGTCTATCCTGTGGCTCACGACACCCATTTCCAAACCACCCCAGCAGCCCTGTGGCCACCACATGCCCTGTGTGCCCCCGGGCTGAGGCCCTGACTCCACCCTCCCTGCCCACCTGCACCCTAGCTCCGGCCCCAGAGCTTTGATCGTGTCCCCGCATCACACACCACGTGCCATATACAGACAAACTGGAATGATTTGTAGAAAAATATGTGCACCTTGAGACCTTAATGTTAAGTGACACAGGTCAGACACACAAGATTAAGCATCACATGGCTTCTTTTGCATCAGAAACCCCAAGTACAAATAAAGAGCAAAATAAAAGATAATAAGAAACAGGAAGCTAGATGTTTTGCATATGGATATGGGACCCAGAGATGGAGGGAGAGGGAAGGGAGAGTTGGGGAGTGAGACACAAAAAGAATGAAGATGTGTCACATCCATGTACCAATGCTCCATGATGAGTGTGATCATTATATAGTGCCAACGTGTACTGATAAATTTTTTAAAAATCACTACTATATCACTGCACACACTGGGATGTCAGAACCGGAAGGCTGGGTGATGCCAGGCTTGTGTGGACTGGGGAAAGTAGGAATCCTGCCAGTAGAAGCGCAGATAGGTGAGGCCTCACTGAGAAGCAACCAGAAACCAAGCACACGAGGTGTGGTTGCTTCCTAAGCCTCACGGGTCCCAGTCCTGCCTGTGCAGCCCATGAATTCACCACCCAGCCCACGAGGACACGTGTATGTGGTGAGCACAGCAGGCACACATCACTGTTTGTGAAAGCGGGAGGTGGGGGAAACTTTTGGAGAATGCACATTATTTAACACTGTGTGGCAGAGAAGCCCGGCATGGCATGGATGCAGCTTCACAACAGGGTGCTAAGAAGCAGAATGAGGCTCACAGAGAGGCATTATATATATAAAGTGAATATTTACACATTTAATATTGTACTAGGTACTGTACTTATGTGACTGTACACAACTCAAGCATATTGGGCAGCTGCTCATGGGAAAGAAGAACGGGGACAGCAAAGGAGCATAAAAGGGAATCACCTCAGCGGGGCAGGCCTGAGCCTTGCACCGACAGGGGACTGGCCCTGTGAACTGGGCATTGTGCTCAGCCCTGAGGCCCGTGTAAGTGACAGTGAGAAGGGCATCACTGTGTAGGGAGGCAAGCTCTACGCTCAGCATATATTTTGAGGTTGCACAAAAGCGCATTTGAAGTCGTTTCTTCCCCTAGAGAGACTGAGGGGCGGTGGGGCTTGGCACCTTAGATCTGTGCTAACTGCCTCTCCAGCGTCTATGTCCATTATGTCTTACAGAGATAAGGCCTAAGGTAGTTTGAAAGTCATTCGCTGGAAACCGATACTTTGCCATGTATAAATATTATAGCAGGAGATGATCATCTTGAGACATTTTAACACCAAACATGCTGAAAGAAAGAAGTTGGCGAAAGAACCAAAAGACTGCTTTAAGCGTTGCTTAAAACTTGCAAGGGAAAGCAACAAAAATGAAAAACATTAGGTTAGGTTGATGCAAAGTTGTATTTTGGTGGTTTTTTTTGTTTTGTTTTTTGTCTTTTGTTTTTTTTGTCTTTTTTGAGACAGGGTCTCGCTATGCAGTTCAGGCTGGCCGTGAGCTCACTTTGTAGCCCAGGCTGGTCTCGAATTTACAACAATCCTCCTGTCTCAGCCTCCCAAGTGCTGGGATTACAGGCATGCACGACCACGCCCAGCTTGCAAAGTTGTATTTTGA
>NW_004956790.1:0-3156 GCF_000276665.1 Chinchilla lanigera
AAAAGCGCCTGCCTGGCAAGCGCAAGGCCGTGAGTTCGGTTCCCGGTACCGGAGAAAAACCAAAAAAAAAAAAAAAAGGTATTTTTATCCCCAGCCTCTCACCCCACCCACTCTCCCTCCACCTCCCTTCCTGCCGTCCACCATGCTCTGCCTTGTGTTTCTCATCATGTTCTGCCTCACCATGGACCGAGAAGCATCAGAGTTAAGCAACGATAGACTGAAAACTCTGAAACTGTGAGCCAAAATAAGTCTTTTCTGTCTTACATTGATTCTCTCTGGTATTTTGTCACAGCGGTAGAATGCTGACTAATACAGCTCTCATAGTACAAAGCTCATTGAGAACAACAGATGCCATGGCTTATGCCCCTGTGGATTGGCCAGACAATATCCACAATATTATTCTCTTCAAGTTGGGGTGCCACAGTTTAAGAGAGATATCAAGTGACTGAACTTGAAACCAAGGAGAATGACAAGATTCCTCACCACAAGAAGAGTGAGGAAATATTTAATATAGAGAAATACATATAGTGTAAATTGGGCTTTGGAGCTGTCTTCTCATATTTCAAGAGCTTTCATAAGGAAGTAAGATTAAATCAATCCACAGAAACTGAAGCTGAGATTGATGGTGGAAGTAGACAGTGGATCATTTGACTCTGCAGAAGGAAGTCTGAGAGTCTCATTAAGGCAAGCCTGCCTCAAATATGTCCCTAGGTGACCTTCTGTGTGGCCTAAAGGCCCCATGTTGATTCTCCAATGTAACTGTAGCTTTGTCAAGAGGTCCTACTAATGGGTTACCTAAGAAGGTTACACTTCAGACCATTTCTTCCCACTCACCCCTTTGCACAGATTAATTTCACAGAACACTTGTCACCTGGGAAGGCAAAAAGAAAATGCTTGTAAGAGTGGAATCAACCAACCACATATTTCAGATGAACATGCAAAGTAAGATGCGTTGGGAGAAGGGTGGGCAAAAGGGACACATTCAACAAAAAGGACTCACTGTAGATGCTTCCTTCAAAGCCTTGCCTGCAGAGAAGCAGGACTTGTGTCACATCCCTTTTTATTCAGGATGAGCCGTTCCAGAAGATTCCTTGACTAACACACACACACACACACACACACACACACACAAATGATTGCATATAAAATGTTGAAAATCTGAATAAGATCTGCGGATTACTCTTCTGCAGTTTTCTTGTAATGTTGAAGTATAGTCATGCAAGATGTCACCATTGAGGGGAAACTGAGTGAATGGTACAAAAGATCTCTCTGTACTATTTCTTATGACTTTCTATGAATCTATAACTATTCCAAGATAATACATTTGAAAAAATTGCTCAATTTTAGATTCATCTAATTTTTGTTTGTTTATTTTTCAGGCTATTCAATTTCTTAGAGTATCATTCACTCATATATCTACAAACACCTAAACTATCTGCTACCAAGATGAGCAGTGATCAATAGCTCCTTCCACTCATGCCTCTAATCCTTCCTCCCAAGACAATGGGCCCAAACTTCCAGACTGTATGGACTTTGTGGTTTATTAGTCACCTTTTCACTACTGGGACAAAAATACCTGTAGTGTACAACCAAGAAAAGAATAGGTCTGTTTTGGCTCATGGGTTCAGTGTACAGGGGGCTGGTAATGGGCTTCAGGTAAGGCAGAACATCATGGAAGGGCATGGAGGAGCAAAGCTGCTCGTGGCAGTCAGGAGGCAGAGAGAGAGGAAAAACCAGAGAAAAGTTGTACCCTAAGGTCATGCCCCTGTGACCTACTGCCTCCAACTGGGCCCTATATTTTCATAACCCATTCAATTATGATATCATCAATGGATTAACCCATTGCTGAGGGTGGTGCACCCACAATCCAATCACCTCTAGGTATCTCTTAATCCATCCAAGTGACCATCAAGGTTAACCATCACAAAGGTCAATCCTTTGCAGGGTCAGGATGGAGACAGATTAAGCAGAAAAGAATAGAAGGAAGAAAGAGAAGACAGACAGAGGAAAAGAGAAAAGAAGCAAAAAAAAAAAAAGAAAACAAGGGAAGCAGAAGTAAAGCCAGCATTTGTCATTCAAAAAGATAAACATTTTACAGCCCAGCTTGACTGTGTCAAGAACACTTGTGTTTTAATAGTGCGCCTGCAAGCTTTCAAAACAAGTGTTTACCTGTCACAATAAACAGTTATGAGTGAGGAACACAAAACACAGAGAACCAGGAGCTGGCAGGCTGCCAACCCCGCCATGTGCTATTCTGAGCTGAGTTTGGCATCTAGGCTGTGGCAGCTCTGAGGCTCTGTCTTCTCTGCCTGTGGCAGCCACTGTGACAGGTCACTGAGCCTGTGGAATGAGAGCCACTCAGGGGCCACACAGCTGAGCATAACAGGGTCCTCAGAGGCCCCAGGGCAGTTGCTGGCCAGATGGAAGCATATATGAGCCAAGTGGTCCCAGGAAATGAGAACCTACAGAGATTTCTAGAAAGACCTTTCATGCAGAACTGGGCCACAAGATGCTTCTCTTCCTTTCTCTCTTTAAACCTTCATAACCGGCTCTTGTATAAAGTAGGTAAAACAGTGGCATGTACCATTCATTTATCATGCACTCATAGTTTGCTACTAGGAACTGGCAGTCTAATAAAAACTAACTTTGGGGGTTGGGGCTGTAAATGGGTGATAGAATGTGTGTTTAGCATGCATGAAGCCCTGGATTTAGCATGCACTGTACTCCCTCCTTGGCCCCCACAATGAAAAAAATAAAATGTCACAGAACTTTCTGGTACAAGAGACTCACCTCAAATCCAAACATACAGACAGACTGGAAGTGAATCAATGGAGAAAGATACTCTATACAAACAGTAACCAAAAGAAAGGTGGCTACGTTGCTATGAGAAAAATAGATTGTGCATTTTTAAAAGTTTACAAGGACAACAAGAGACATTATATATTAATAAAAGATTCAATACAAGAAGATAGAACAATTGTAAACATTTACACATTTAATAACAGACCAAAAATATAGGAAGCAAAAGTAGAGTCAGGTGTGGTAGTACATACTTATAATCACAGCACACTGGAAGGCTGAAGCAGGAAGATCATAAGTTCAAGCCCAACCTGGGCAATTTAGTGAGACCCTGTCTCAAATTAAAATACATATATA
>NW_004956791.1:0-3144 GCF_000276665.1 Chinchilla lanigera
TATTCTGCTTTTTCTTCCATTGGAGGTGAAATACCTACATGCCCTGGCATTTGCATGAGTGACAAAGTATGGTGTGTCATTCTTTTCTTTGAAAGATAATTAAAAAATTAATAAAAATGATACAAAATTTCAAAATGAGATGATAGGAAATTACCAACGGTTATTATATTGTACATTGTTATGTTCAAAGTAGTTGCTCAGATTGCCAGATATAGGTATGTAAGATTGATCAAACAATATAAACACTCCTTTCTTCTTCTCTCTTTTGTCCCTTCCCAGTTATTCTTTCCTTTTGAGCAGTTTCTTTCCCTTTCACAATATTTATTGTACATTTTGTATCTTATTCACTCTTGCAGTTTCTTCCAGTAGGGAGACAACACAAAGTTTACACACGCAAATCTGATTTATTTCACTTATGAGTATGGTCTATAGTTGCATCCATTTACCTATAAAAGCCTCGAGTTTATCTTTCTTTGTAACTCAACAATACTCTATTGTAAAAAAAAAATACCATATTTTTATTATCCATCCCTCAGTTGATGGGCATTTGGATTGTTTTCAAGATTTAGCTACTACACATTGTGCTGCTATAAACGTGGGCATACATATATCACTGTGGTACAATGGGTTTAATTCTTTTGGGAAGATACCCAGAAGGGGAATAGCTGGGTTAAATTGGACCTCTAATCCTAGCTTTTTGAGGAATCTCCACACCGATGTCCACAGTGGTTGTACAAATCTACACTCCCACCAACAATGGGGAAAGATTCCTTTTCCCCCACAGCCCCAACAGCATTTGTTATTGGTTTATTATTTTTGATGTTGGCCATTCTTTTTGGGGTGAGATGAAATCTCAGTGTTGTTTTAATTTGCATCTCTCAGATCACCAATGATGTTGAACATTCTTTCTTATATTTATTTGTCATTTACATTTCTTCATCTGAGAAGTGTCTATTTATCTCAGATGCCCGTTCTTGGATTACATTCAGTGTGCCTGTAGCGTTTGAATTTTGGGAGTCTGATTTTTTTTTCATTCTTTATATATTCTAGATAGAAGTCCACTGTCTTAGGAAGAGTTGACTAAACACTCTTCCCAGTTTGTGGGTTTTCTTTTCACTTTGTTGGTGATTTCTTTTGATGTGCAAAACCTTTTTAATAAGATGAGATCCAGTTGTTGATTCTATGAATTATTTCTTGTGCAGTTTGGTTTTAGTTCAAGAACTCTCTGCCTACCCCTATGTCTTTAAGATTTCTACCTACTTTCTCTTACAGTACACTGAGTGTTTCTGTTTTAATATTTAGATCTTTGATCTATTTTGACTTTAGTTAAGTGCATGGTGATAGACATGGGTCTAGGTTTAGTCTTCAGCATGTGGAAAGCCAGCTTTTCCAGCACCATTTATAAAAGAGGCTATCTTTCTTCCAGTGAATATGTTTGGCCTGTTTGTCAAAGATGAGGTGGCACAGTGTGCCTGTAGTTGTGTCTGCATCTTCTAATCAGATCCATTGATCCTCAGATCTGTTTTCTTTTGCCAGTACTATGCTAATTTTATCACAGTAGCTTTGTAGTATAATTTCAAATCAGGGATTAGGATGCCTCCAGCTTTGCTGCTGTTGCCAAGGATTGCCTTTACTATTCTAGATGTCATCTGCTTCCAGATGAATTTTAGGAATGTTTTCTCTAGTCTGTGAGATACACTAATGATATTTTGATTGAAATTCCATTAAATCTGTATAATACTTTTGGGAATATGATCATTTTCACAATGTTGGTTCTTCCTGTCAATAAGCAAGGAAATATTTTTGCAGAAATCAGAAATCTTCTTTGATCTCTTTTTACAGAGTACTGTAATTTTCAATGTATAGATTTTTTACTTCTGTTGATAGACTGATTCCTAAGTATTTCATTTATTTGCATGTTATTGTGAAGGGTATCATTTCTCTAATTTCTCTCAACGAGTTTGTTGTTTGTGTACAGCACTGCTATTGATTTTTGAGTGTTGACTTTGTATACTGCTACACTACTGAATTTGGTTATTAAACCTAGAAGTCTTTGGTGGGGTCTTTTGCATCTTCTATGTAGAATGTCATGTCATCTATGAATAGTGATAATTTAATTTCTTCCTTTCCTATTCTTACTCATTTTATTTCTCTTTCTTGTCTAATTGCTCTGGCTAATATTTCCAGAACTATATTGAGTAGGAGTGGTGACAGTGGTTATCTTTGTGTTGTTTCCGATTTTAGAGTGAAAGCATTCAGTTTCTGTCCACTTAGTATGATGTAGGCTGTTGGTTAATCATAGATGGCTTTAAAAAGCCTTTTCTACATCTATTGAGATGATCATGTGATTTTTGTCTTTGGCTCTTTTGATATGGTGTATTACATTTATTGATTTGCATATTTTGAACCACCCCTGAATTCCTATAGTGAATCCCATGTGCCCATGGTATCTCATCTTCTTCATGATTTTTGTATTCTGTTTGATAGTATTTTATTGAGGATTTTTGTCTATGTTCATTAGAGAGATTGGCCTGTAGTTTTCTTTTTGGTTGGGTCTTACTCTGGTCTTGATATCAGATTAATACTTGCCTTCCAGAATGAGTTAGGAAGCATCGATTCCTTTTCCTTTTCATTAAAGAGTTTGAAGAGTATTGGCATTAAATCTTCTCTAAATTTATTGTAGAATTAGGCTGTGAACCCTTCAGGACCTGGGATTTTCTTTGTTGTCAAATTGTTAATTACATTTCAATTTTATTGTCTAATATGAGGTTATTCAGAATTTTTATATCTTCCTGATTCAGCTTTGGTAATTCATATGTTTCTAGGAATCTATCCTTTTCTTCTGTTTTCCACCCTATGCAAGTAAAAATTTTCAAAGTAGCTATTGTTGATCTTCCATATTTACACAGGATCTGTAATGATTTTACCCTTTTCATTCCTTATCACATGGATTTTTTTTTTCTTTTTTTGATAAGGTTGGTTAGGGGTTTATCAATTTTATTTAATCTTTCAAAGAACCAACTCTTAGATTCAGTGATTTTTTGTATTAATTTCTTAGTCTCAAGTGCATTAATTTCTGCTCTCATCTTTATAATTTCCTCCCTTCTTTGGGCTTTGGGCTTGATTTGCTCTTGTTTCTCTAGA
>NW_004956792.1:0-3147 GCF_000276665.1 Chinchilla lanigera
GACTGAGCTACTTCCATCTGTGAACAGGATGTACTCAGCATCAGACAAGGGTTCCATCTGTAGATCTGGTCAGCTTGCAAAAATCCCATCAGTCAAGATTAAACAGTCGTGATCTGGGAGGCAAGCTCAGTGGGCAAGAAAATAGCTAGGTTCAGAGGTATAGTCAACTGAAAAATGAGTTGGAATTTTCACAAAGCAGTACTTGATATTGAGTAACTTGGCTATGTGAAAACCAATAATGTCCCTGACTATTTAGTAACTCCACTACAGTATGTGGAACTTCAACTGTCAGATTTTGGGGTGAACTTGTCAGCTTTCTTAATCAGAAAGATGGTTGCCACCAGTGCTCTCAGGCAAGGAGGCCAGCCCTTAGCCACAGAGTCTAGACCCTTTGACAAATATGCAATAGGCCTCTCCCAAGAGCCAGTCTTTTGGGTCAGGACCCCCAATGCCATGTGTCTTCATTCATCAACAAACAGATTAAAGGGTCAGGTCACATCAGCAATGCCCAAAGCTGGGGCTGTGGACACCACTCGTTTTATGGTCTGAGAGGATTCAGTTTGTTCTAAAGTCCAATCTAACACTTCTCCTTCACTGTCTTTTCCTGTCAGCAGGTCATACAAGGACTTAGCCTTTTCTGCAAACTCAGGCATCCATATATGACAGAACACTGCAGCCCTCAGGAACTCTCTCAGCTTTCTTTTATTTTGGGGCCTTGGGGTAGAGAAAATGATTTCCTTTCTTTCTGGGTCCAGGCTCTGAGTCCTTTTTCTAAGTCAAACCCCAAGTAATGAACTTTCTGTTTACATATTTGAGACATTTTCCAGGAGACTTTGTTTCCTGTGGCCAGTAGGTGGCAGAGAAGGGCTGTGTCCCCTTCCAGCAGTCTGATTTATCTGAACTGCATATCAATAGAGCATCAACATATTGCAATAGGGTGCAGTTAAAATCAGCATGTGGAAATTGGACCAGATAAGCACCTAATGCTTCCCCCAAAAGCGTGAGAGAGTCCTTGAAACCTTGTGGGAGACAGGTCCAGGTAAGCTGGCCTTTCTGTCCCATCTCTGGGTCCTCCCATTCTAAGGCAAAATGGACTGGTTGAAAGGTGCCGCCCATAGATAGAAGAAAGCATCTCTTAAAACCAGATGAGTGAACCAGGAAATATCAGGAGGAAGCAGACCCAAGAGGGTGTAAGGGTTGGGAACTGCCGAGTGCAGAGTCATGGTGGCTGAGTTGATGCCAAGGAGATTCTGTACTGACTGATAGTCTCCATTGGGCTTTCTCACTGGGTGGAGAGGAGTCTTCCAAGGCGATTGACAGTCTATCAGGATCCCAAATAGTTTCAAGTGAGAGATGTGGGGCTGGATGCCAAGCCAAGCCTCGCATGACATTGGGTACTATTTCACAGCAGTGGTGGTTTCTCTGGGACAGAGCTCAGTCACCAAAAGGGCATGATTGATAGCAAGCCCCCAGTGTAAGTCTTCTACCCATTCTTCTGGAAAGAAGTCTTTCAAATTTTTATGATTATGATTATCAGGCATTTCAGGCTGATGTAGCCACCATTCTTCCTCCTGCAGTACAGCCAGAGTCAATATCAGGTCACTGATGGTAGACCCAAATGTAAGGGAGGCTGGCTGGTTTGGAGCAAAAGAAATAGTTACTTCCAACTTGGAAAGGCGGTCAAACCCCAGGACAGGTATAGGGCACTCAGGCATGTACAGAAATTTCTGTTTGATAAAATGTCCACCACCTGGTACCGGAGAAAAACCAAAAAAAAAAAAAAAAATGTCCACCAATCTTGCAGGATCTGCTTTGGCAAAATTTCTTTTCAGTGGGGGCTCTAGTGGTGCCAATGACTTGGATTTGCTGCAGGGTTAAGGGAGCAACAGGCTGAGTCACAACTGAATGTTCAGCCCCACTGTCCACTATAAAATTCCTGGGTTTTCCTCTGATTCTGGCAACAACTGTGGGCTCCGGGGGACCTGGTCTAATAGAGGTCTGTCCTATTCACTGTTTTCATCGAAGAGAGAGAGAGGTTCAGGCTGAGGTGGGCCTGGATAATCAGATTTAATTGTGTCCTTCACATAGAGGAGGCATTTATCTTTCCAGTGTCCAAACTGTTTGCAACGAACACATACGTCTGTAGGGAGTGACTGAAGCTGGAAATCAATCACATGTGTGGGGCTAAGACAATGCCAGCCCTGAGAACACAGAGAGCTCCTAGAGCCAAAGCCCTTCCAGCTTGCAAACAGCTTGCTAGGAAGAGAGGTTGAAATTGACATCACCTCCTGAGTGTGTAAATGAACGCTGTGCAGTTCTTGGGCAGTTCCTTTCCTCCCATCCAGAGTGAGGACTCAGTTTTCAGCTCTTGTCTTTATTTCTTCATCCTCTCACCATTTTTCCCCAGGGAACATCAAAAGCCGTGCTAGTTTGAGGCATAGATCAGTTGCTAAAGCGTAGGGTCTGCCGCCAGTTTTAGGCTGTGAGGTTTGAGGAGCCCTCCTTAGGTCACCTGCCAGGGTGGAACTGGCCTTGGTGGGACTCTTCAGGAACAGGCTGCCCTAGTGTTACAGCTGGGAGAGCAGCTTCCTGTTGGGCTCTGTGACCTGCCTCACATCGTTGCTCCTTTTCATCTTCCCGTTCTCCATTTACAAAGATCTTTTGAGCAATCTGAAGTAACTGAGTAGCATTCATGCCAGCAAAGCCATCAACCTTTTGGATTTTTCTTCTAATGTCAGAGACTAACTGTGCAACAAAGGTAGCATTGACCATCTGTTGGTTTTCAGGAGTCCCTGGGTCAAAGGGTGTATAGACCCGGTAGGTCTCACCGAGTCTTTCATAAAATCTGCCTGGGCTTTCATTGGATTCCTGGGTAATGTCAGTAACTTTAGACATGTTTATTGGCTTTCTGCCTCCTTCTCTGAGGCCTGCAAGGAGAGCAGTGAGGAGCTGATCTAAGGCCTCATGACCTCTGCCACATTACAGTCCCAGTTTGGATGCACTTGGGGGAGGACTGTGTTCATCCAAACATCAGAGTCAACCGCAGTGGTGGGGCTTTTGACTTTAAACAGGCTTGGGGCCATCTAATATGTGGTGATATTCTTCAGTAATAAGCAGTCAGAAGGAATTGCTGATAGTCATCCCATA
>NW_004956793.1:0-1245 GCF_000276665.1 Chinchilla lanigera
AAGGTTGTATTTTATATACCTGTTTGGCACAAAGCTGTTGAATAGTTTTAGCTTATAAATTTCAGATTTTTTGTTTTTGAAACTCATGCTGTAACATTGTAGGAGATGGATCGAAGGGCTATAATTAGAGTGTTCTGGTGTTCAAGCAAAAAAAAGATACGGAAATGACAAAAGGTATGAGAAATACAGAACAGGTTTAAGAGATCTTCAGGAGATAAACTCAACAAGGGCTAGAAACCAACTTGGATATAAAGTATGTAGGAAGAGTAGGGAAAGGATACTATGAGGTTTGTAGCATGGACAGTTTTATATATGGTGGTGGCATAACAGGGTGCTTGGTGGAGGATCAACTGGGGAAGACAGGATGGCTACATGAAAAGATAAACATTTAAAGTGATGATGCCTGTTGCACATTCCAGCTGAGTGATCTAGACTTGTCTGTCCATGTGTAATCATTAAGGTAAAGGTAGAACTTCAAATTTTTACATGGACGAACATGAGAATAAAGCATAAGAACAGGTTAAGAATGGGATAATGGTAGATGAAAGGTACGTTTGCAAGAAGAGGGTTGGGGACTGGGCCTGCTGGCACATGCCTATAATTTTGCAGCACATGGGATGCTGAGGCAAAATTGTGCAGGGCCAGCCTGGACTACATAATACTTCAAAACCAGCCTGCATTACAAAAAAAAGATGCTGTGTACACACACACACACACAAGTTACGGGGAAAATAACTTAGTAAAGGAGAGTTAGGAGTGGTCAGAAATGTATTGAAAAAAAAACAAGCAATGATTGGAAAAATAATGCCTTTTGGATTTAGCAGTTAAGAGACTGACCTTCATTTTAGTGTTGTAGGATAATAGAAGCCAGTGGCTGAAGTTCAAAGACTCCGGGCAAACTATGAGCTATGAGCTTCTGTAAAAAACAACCAGAAAGTTAAATACAAGTGCTAACTTGGTACGTGAATGGTGTTTTGTGTGTGTGTGTGTGATTATTATTATTATTATTGTTTTTTTTTTTGTCATTTTTGAGACAGGGTTGCACTGTGCAGTTCAGGTTGACCTCTATAGAGGTCAAACTCACTTCTCACTTTTTTATTATGGCACCCATCACCTTTCTTTCTTTCTTTCTTTTTTTTTTTTTTTTTTGGTTTGAACCACGAATCGAACTTAGGACCTCATGCTTGCCAGGCAGGCACTGTGCCACTGAACTATACCCCAGCCCCCCATCAACTATCTTGATAC
>NW_004956794.1:0-3140 GCF_000276665.1 Chinchilla lanigera
TTTTTCAGAAATCTTTTGATTTTAATTAAATTTCTTTACTTGCCATAAAGGTATGTTTTTCTCTTTCTTCCTGGGTCTATTTCAGTCTTTTGTCCTTTCTAAAACTTTCCCTAGGTAATGTAATGTACTAGTCCCCTTTCAGGTGTTAGGACAAAATGCCTGACACTCACACTATGCATTATTTTTAAAACAGATAAATAGATAGTGAAATATACAGCTATACTCTTTCATTTACTTATGTAGATAATTACATTTATGTGCAGTATTTATTTCTTTGTCTGAATTTCAATTGTCCTTTTCTTGTTTCCTAAAATACTGCCCTTAGTCTTGTTCTAATATTTTACTAGTGATTCATTCTATGTATGTTTATCAAGAAATATCTTATTTCATACTTCAGCATTGACTGAGAGTTTTGCATTGTAGAGTTATTTTTTGACAGTGTTTTTTTTTTTCATTTGGTACAATATTTGAATATGTCCTTCCCATAGGTTTCTAGACTACAGCGTTGCTGATGAGAAGTTAGGTATTCACCTTTTCAGGATATCGTATAAGTCATGAGGTGCATTTTTGTTGATGTTTTCAAGATTCATTCTTTCTCATTGGTTTTTGGTGCTTTGACTTTGATATGTCTGGGTGTAATCTGTCTGCTTTAAATTCAGCTTAACGGTGAGCTCCTTCGGCATAAAGATTTATGTTTTTCATCAAGTTTCTGAACTTACCAGTCTTTATTTCTTCGAATATTCTTCCTACTTGTTTCTTTCTTCTCCTTTGAAGACTCCTATCATTGATGTGGTTCTATACTTAATGATCTCCCCAAAGTTTCTTAGCCTCTCTTTCGTTCATTTTTGTTTCTCTTTCTCAATCTGGGTAATCAGATTGTCTTGCCTTCCAGTTTAGTGATTATTTCTTATGTTAGTTCAGGTCTGCTATTGAGTCCTTTTAGTGAACTTTTAAATTTCATTTACTAAACTTTTCAGAAAATTTAGTTGTCTTTTTAATAATTTCTGTAGTTTTTCAATATTGCTATTTTATGACTCACTGTTCTCACACTTCCTTCAATTCTTTATACGTTTTTTCCTTTAGTTCAGTAAGTATATTTATAATAGTTGTTTCAGTATCCTGGTCTAGTATGTTCAACATTTCAATTTCTTAGACATATTTTCTATTATGTGCTTTTCCTGTGGATTGGCCATACTTTTCTGTTTATTTGGTTGCATCATAATTACCTCTAGAAAGGTGGGGATTTTAAATGACATAATTTTTAATGTCTGTAAATCATATCTCCCCAAGTTGTAGTGTTGCTTTTTTAGTAGCTTTTTTTTATTTAGTGATATGTGAGGCTAACCCTGGTTGTATTCTTCATTGTGTATAGTCAATAAAGTCCCTACTCAGCTAATTAAGTGTTCAGGTAATGATTGCAAAGAGGCTTCCTTAAATTATTTGAAGCAATAATATCATAGCCTATGTCAAGAGCCTCTGTCTAAGTCTGTCCAGGGATATTGTCAATGTTTTGGCAGATAGTATACACCTTTTTTTTAATGTACAACTCTTTCTAGCTTTCAATTCTTTCTTGTAAAGAGTCTCACAGGCAGCCAGAAGTGAGAGATTAGATCTTTCTCAAGTAGTATGTCCATAGTCTTACAGATATCTCTGCCAATCTAGATTCTCAGGAATACATCAGTGTTTTTGAAATACCATATAAAGGCCATATAATCAAGTGTTTTCTGATTTATGTAATCATTCATTTTCTATTAGCCTCTTTTTAACTTTAAATGATAATGTCACTTCACATTGCTATGGTATTAAAAAATTCATACAGAGTGAGCTCCAGATCCCAAAAAACAATACTACCCTTTATAACGGACTTTCCAGCCAACTAACAGAACAAATAGGTACAGTTCTCTGGAGATGGGGCTTTTAGATATTTTCAAAGTATTCCTCTCCCTCCATTGGTTGCTAAGCTAATGATTTCTCACAGCTCATATAGTTGCAGTGCTGTTTTGTTTGTTTTGTTTTGTTTTGTTATAGAAAAACATCACGAAACTTATTTTAGGAGAATGGGATTACAGCAGGTGAAAATGCCATTGTGCTTCTCTTCTTTCAGAGAGACTCAGTAACTTTAAAAACTTACTGAGATGGTACCTTTTTAGATTATTTTGAAATACTTGGTAAAGTTGATTTTTTGGCAGTTTTTACCAGAGTTTTCTATCATTTATGGAACAGTACATTTTTGGAGATCTTTAATATACCATTTTTGAAATCTTTTCATACTGTATTCTTAATTTCTCTTAAGTAAATTTCCAATGATAAATACCTTAAATATTTGTTAGTGCTGAATGTTCACAAGGTATATTCGTATCACCATGATGAAGTAGTATTCCTTGAAATGAAAATAAATTATTTTGCGGACTTTCTTTTATGTCTCTTAAAAATAGAATATTGATTATTTTTCTCTGCTTTTTATAGACTATGGTATACTCATTTATTCCACATCAAATTGGAACGTTTAAAGTGAAACAGGCGATAGAGATTATTGGTCCAGTGGCAGCTAAAAATTTGCGGTCTATGTTGATGAAACCATTTTATCATATAAATTTACATTTCAAAAGCATCTGTAAACCTTTCACTAAGAAAGTTGTGATGAAAACTAATCCTGGTATGCTAATATATGACTTTTACTGCATATATAATATATCTATATTTTTAGAACATATATATATTCTAATTCAGTTTTTTTTAGCTATTAGCATGAGTTAAAGTCATCTAGAAAGCCTTTCCAAGTCTATATTTTTGCAAATTATTAAGCTGTAATTATTTAGCAGGTCTATACTGGGGCTCAAAGATTTGTGTTTTTACCATTTTCCTAATGGATACACTTAACAATTCTGAGGACCGCACTTTTGCTTTAGGTACCTGTACAACTCTTGAAATCATTTTATAGCTTTTTATTTCATTATTTCTACTCTTTTGCTCTAGTCTTTATTATAAATTAGTTTTGATCATTCCACAGATTTTCTTATTGGTGGTATTTTATCCGGTTTTCTACAATCTTTTATATATTGAACCATGATAAATAACTCATACACAACTTTTGCAACCTATAGGAATTTCAGTTTTATATAGATCATCCAAAATCTTAG
>NW_004956795.1:0-3047 GCF_000276665.1 Chinchilla lanigera
GCGCTTTTCGGCTGGGAATCGCGGTGGTATGAGTCCGGCCCACACTCGGACCCAGGAGCCCTGCCGCTCCCGGAGAACTGGCTGCCTGGGCGCAAGGCGCGGGGGGCTGGGCGCAAGGCGCGGGGGGCAATTCTTTGTATGTTCTAGATAGAAGTCCTTTGTCTGAGGGACAGTTGGCTAAATTTTTTCCCACTCTGTGAGTTGTATTTGCACCCTGTTGATGATTTCTTTTGATGTGCCAAAGATTTTTAATAAGGTGAAATCCTAGTTGTTGATTCTTTGCAGTATTTCCTGCAAAGAAAAGTTTGGGTTTTGTTCATGAACTCTCTGCCTACCCCTATATATTCAAGATTTCTACCTACTCTCTTTTCCAGTGGACTTGATGTTTCTGTTTTAATATTTAGATCTTTGATCCATTTTTACTTTAGTATAGTGCATGGTGATAGACATGGATCTAGTTTTAGTCTTCATTATGTAGAGAACTAGTCTTTCCAGGACCATTTATTAAAGAAGCTGTCCTTCTTCCAGTGAACATGTTTAGCCTCTTTATCAAAGATAAGGTGGCTGAGTTTTTTGTAAACTCAAATTATTTTAGAAGTAGTTTTTCAGGAATAGAATAAGTAAGGTGAATTTTAAGAGCATGAGGTAAATCTATATGTAAATTTATGAGAAATGTCTAACTAAAAATTATCTAAAACATCCTATTAGTTTCGTGGCTCTGAATGACCATGGAGCATTTCACAATTCTAGTGTCCATAAAGGCACGACCTTGGAGCCTCCTGAACATAGGACAAACAAATATTGGATGTTGAGAAAACATTCCCCACAGGTCAAATTCCATAGAGCTCATGCAAGCCATGACTGGGGTTTGATACAATGCTGTGTTGTGTGTTGAAAAAAAGTCCCTTTCAAAGGGTCGAATATGGTGCTGAACAAAATTCATCGAGAAATGCCAGACAATTTAAATTGAGGTGAGGACAATATCTAAAATAACTAGGATATACTCTTCAAAAGTGACAAGGTCAAAAAAGACAAAAGCTGGAAGCTGTTCCAGATTAAAAGGAATCAATGACTACAACTAAATCTAATGCATTATGATTGATTGAATCCTGAAATGTTAAAGAAGGGCAAATAACTATAAAGAAATTACTAGGACAAGTGATAAACATGTTATTATACACTGTGGATTTGAAAACAGTGTTGAGGTAATGACAATTCATTGATTTGGATCATTGTACAATGGTTATGTAAGAAAGTGTTCTTGCTTTTAGTACATACATGTTATAGCATTTAAACAGCGAAAATATCTCTAATTTATTCACAATTTATATAAATTGTCTGCCTCTCCATATATATATTGAAACATAGCAAAAAGTAGCATATGTGTTCAAAATCAAGGGAAAGGCAGGGCTGCATCCTCAAATCTCTGTCTATCCACCTGCCTGTTTGTCTCTATCTCTGTGTTTTTGTCACCTCATCTCTCTCTCTCTCTTTCTCTCTCTTGCTCTGACACATAAACACACACACAGTCTTCTACTTCAATCATCATATCTACTCAAACTCAGCCTCATATTTGATTTTTCTTTTTTTCTGATGTAAAATATTGTTTGATTTATTTTTTATTAATGTGTGCTTTCACTATGAAATGTTTACATTTCTTGTGGGAAGGTGGTACACATGTACATAACACATTTTAACTGATTTTTCAAGCCTTTTCATTCCCTACCCTCAATCCTTCGCTCAACCTCTTTATAGCTTTTTCATTGGAAAAAGAATTATCTCTTTACTTCACGTTTTCAATGTTTAAACTAACTCTATTTATATTTTAGAATTTTCATATAAGAGAAGCCATGTGATAATTAGGATTGTATTTTGGCATTAATTTACTTCACATTTTGATATCAAGATGCATCCATGGCCAGGAATGGTGGTGCACACCTGTAATCCAGCACTTGGGAGGTTGAAGCAGGAGGACTATTGTGAATTTGAGGCCATCCTGGGCTACAGAGTTAGCTCAAGCCCAGCTTGAACTACATAGCAAGACTGCCTCAAAAAAAAAAAAAAAAATGCATCCCTTTTCCTAAAAACAAGTTTATCTTTTTTGATGCAGAGTAGTACTTCATTGTGTATAAATACCACATTTTATTTATTCATTCATCTGTTGATAAACATACATGCTACTTCTAAGATTTTAGCTGTTATGAATTGTACTTCTGTAGATACAATTTTGCATGTATAACTGTAGTAGGATGTTTTTAACTCTTTAAGGAAGATACATAGAAGGAAAATAGCTGGGTCAAATGGAATTTCTACTTTCAGTTTTTTTGGAAAACTAAAAAATTTTCATTTTCACAGTGGTTTAACTAGTTTACATTCCCACCAACAATGTAGAAAGGTGCCTTTCTCCACACATCCTCACCAGCATTTGTTAGTATTTGCTTGATGATGGCCATTCTTTTTAAGGTAAGATGAAATCTCACTGTTGTTTTAATTTGCGTTTCTAAAATCAAGGTTAAACATTCCTTTGTACATTTATTGGCCAATTGTTTATGCATTTCAGTAGCTCATTTTTTATCAAGCTTTCTATTTGGAAAGGTCTAATACTTTTTAGTTTTTCATATATACTAAATATTAGTTCTCTTTCTGAGGAAATGGCTGTCAAAATTTTTCCCATTGTGTAGATTGTCTTTTCATTCTGTTGGTTGTTTATTTTGCTGTGCAGAAGTATTTTTAACTTAATATAATCCCACTTGTTGATTCTTGTTACTATTTCCTGAGCAACTGGAGTTCTGTTCAGAAAGTCCTTGCCTATCCCTATGACTTTAAGAGTTTTAACTTGACCACCGCGATTCCCAGCCGAAAAGCGCCCACAGAGCCAGGTAGGCCCCACCCAATCCCGGAGGCCAGGATGCGAGAACAAAGACCCCGGTGACACTGCAGACTGAGTTTCTAGGAGCTGGGAGGCCCAGGGGACGGGCGGGGCGAGCAGGCCCTCAGAGACGGCTGAGCAGGCTCCCCCAGCCACCCGCGCCTTGCGCCCAGGCAGC
>NW_004956796.1:0-3080 GCF_000276665.1 Chinchilla lanigera
CTCCGGGATTGGGTGCGGCCTACCTGGCTCTGTGTGCGCTTTTCGGCTGGGAATCGCGGTGGTATGAGTCCGGCCCACACTCGGTCCCAGGAGCCCTGCCGCTCCCGGAGAACTCGCTGCCTGGGCGCAAGGCGCGGGGGGCTATTTACCATTTTTAAAAGACAAAAGTCACTAGGCAAAAAAAAATTCCTGTGTGTGTGTGTGTGAGAGAGAGAGAGAGAGAGTGTGTGTGTGCGTGCATGAGTGTGTGTGTCAGTGTGTGTGCATAAGTGTGCTCGAGTGTGTGCGAGTGTGAGTCTGTCAGTGTGAGTGTGTCAGTGTGTAAGTGTGTGTGTGTGTGTGTGCTCTATCTTGCCCCTTTCACTTTCTTATAAACCCACTGCATGTCTCCTCACATTCTAACAAACACTCATATAAAGTGTTTATATTGTGAGGGGCAAGATTGCTTTCTTTATTTTCTGTTAAGACCTTTCCTGAACCTCACGATGTTCATCTCAACGTCATTTTAAATTTGCCACTTTTCTAAGCTCAGCATGGTGGTGCATGCCTTTAGACCCAGTATTTGGGAGGTGAAGGCACAAACTTAAGATTTTGAGGCCAGCCTGGGCAGCTTAGCAAGACCTTCTAAAAAAAAACTCTTTTGATAATTGAATTTTCTATCTACTATTTGTTCTCCTCTTCCTCCTCTTCCTCATCTTCCTCATCCTCCTCATCTTCCTCCTTTCCCTTCCCCTCCTCCTCCTCCTTCTCCTTCTCCTTCCTTTGGTACCAGGAATTGAATTCATGCCCTTCCACTTGTCAGGCAGATGTTGTGCAGCTGAGCTATATGCCCACCCCTCTGTCTACTATTTCTTTCTACTATTTTTTGATCACTTAAAGTTTTTACTGAACATTTTTACTGAAGTGACCAAAACTTTGAATTACACTTGAGGAATTAAGCATAGATCTGTGACTAAGACCAATGCATCCTATAATGACATCGCAGATGCCTCCCTATGCCCCTTTTTAATCAACCTTCACCCTGCCTCCAACAAAATAACCAGTATTCTGACTTCTTTCACTGTAGATTGGTTATTTTTTCTTATTCTTTTTCTGAACTGTATTTTTATTACTATATGTTTGTAACTTAATAATTACATTCATCTTGGGGAAGTGGGACATATACATAACTTATCCAAATTGCTTTTACTTGCCCTTCCTCCCCTCATCCTCCCATTACTCCCATTCCAAGATCCTAATCTTATCTTCACAAAATCTACCTCCTTTCTTCCTATGATGGAACTTACATTTTGTTCTTTACCTTATTTACATTTTGTGTTTCTCATATAAAAGATCATGTAATATTTAACCTACTGTGCCTAATTTATTTCATTTAGCATTGTGCTGTTAAAGACAATGCATTTTCCAGCCAACAACTTGAATGTATCTTTATTTTTTATTTTAAAAATAAAATGAGGAAAATATTAACAGACAGACAACCTTTTACAAAATAGCAAGAGAACACTACAGACAATACAGAGTTACAAACAAAGTAGTAGGAAATTAACAATGCTTGTTGTATTACATACTGATATCTTCAAAGTTGTTTCTCATGAAAACAAATAGAGACATGCAATATTGATCAAGCAAGGACACATTAACAGTTTCTTTCAGCAAAGAAATAGAAGACAGTAGAACAACTATGTTAACTATCTTGTATATACATACATACAAAATTTCTCCTTCTTTCCCTTCTCTTTTCCCACATTCCAGTTGCCCTTTACCCTTGAGCAGTTTCCTATCATTTCACAATGTCTATCATACCTCTGAGTTTAAATTGTCTTTCCGGTTTTACACTAGTGAGACAATGCAGTGCTTGCACATACAGGTCTGATTTATTTCACTTATGAGTATTGTCTCTAGTTGTGACCATTTCCCTATAAAAGCCTCGAGTTTATCTTTCTTTACAGCTGAGTAATATTCCATTATATAAAAGGACCAAAATTTTCTTATCAAATCCTTGGTGGATGGACATTTGGGTTGCTTCCACAATTTAACAATTACAAATTGTGCTGCTGTGAACATAGGTGCACATATATCTCTGTGATATGAAGTTTTTAGATCTTCTCAGAAAATACACAGAAGGGGAATAGCTGGGTTGAATGGGATCTCTATACCTAGTTTTCTGAGGAATCTCTAAACTGATTTCCACAGTGGTTTCACCAGTCTGCATTCCCACCAGCAGTGGAGAAGTGTTCCATTTCTCCACAGCCTCACCAGCATTTGTTATTGGTTGATTTCTTAATGCTAGCCATTCTTACTGGGGTGAGGTGAAATCTCAGTGCTGTTTTAATTTGCATTTCTTGAATGACTAATGATGTTGAACATTTTCTTATGTAATTATTTGTATGTCATTATCTGAGAAGTGTGTATTCATCTCAGCTGGCCATTTTTGGATTGGGTCATTGAATTTGGGGGGACTGATGCTTTTTAATTCTGTATAAGTTCTAGATAGAAGCCCTTTGTCTGAAGGAGAGTCAGCTAAAATTTTTTCCCAGTTTGTGGGTTTTCTTTTTACTCTGCTGGTGATTCCTTTAGACGTGCAGAAACTTTTCAGTAGGATGAGATCCCAGTTGTTGATTCTTTGAAGTGATTCACAGGCAGTTTGGATTTTGTTCATGAGCTCTCTGCCTATCCCTATGTTTTCAAGGTTTTTACCTTCTTTCTCTTCCAGTACATTTAGTGTTTCTGTTTTAATATTGAGATCAATGATCTATTTTGACTTGAATTTAGTGCATAGTGATAGACTTGGGTCTGTTTTCAGTCTTTGGCAGGTGGCAAGCCAATTTTTCCAGCACCATTTATTAAAGAGGCTATCGTTCTCCCAGTGAGTCTGTTTGGCCCCTTTAACAAAAATTAGATGGCTGAGTGTGTTTTTGGCTATGGCTGTTTCTTTCAGTCTGTTCCATTGATCCTCAGGTCTGTTTATTAGCCAGTATCAGATTGACTTTATGACAGTAGCTTTATAGTATAATTTCAGGTCAGGGATTGTGATTCTACCTGACTTGTCCTTATTGCCCAGGATTGCTTTTGCTATTCTG
>NW_004956797.1:0-3066 GCF_000276665.1 Chinchilla lanigera
GAACAATGGCAGGGAGCTCGTGCCACTCCCTCCTGTGATTTTTGGTCATAAGCTCCCATGCCACGCTACCACTGGGTCCTCTGCAATTACCAGGAGTTCTATCTGCCTTAGACCTGTGATGGTGAAACTAAAAGTGATTGAGTGCCCAACCTTCAAGCCAAAACCCACTTACAGTAAGTCTCTAACTTATAAACATTCGAGTTGTGAACTTTCACAGACACAAATGGACCTTGCACTTGTTTTTTTTTTAATGCTTTATATTGTATATTTGTGTCAAAGGTGTATAAGACTCACTTTGTTGGACTTATGAATGAATCCCACTTCTGAATGTTCTCTCAGAATGGAACTCGTTTCTAAGTCTGGGACTTACTGTGCTTATTGAAAAGTGCCAACACTGCAGTTAAACCTGAATACTGACGTTTTGGTTTAGAAAAAACAACTCATACAACTGGTGACATCATTTCAGAGAGCTCCGTGTGCTCACTGTGGCTGCGTGCCATTGCTTCGCCACCACTGCTAGGGTATCTGGGTTTTCTTGGGGAGGAAAATATATCAGAGAATCCATGATGGAACCTAAGCCCTAAGTTCAAATCCTAAAAAGGTTTCTTTACATCCACACACCCTTAGGCAAATTAAAGTCTCTGATTCTTAGTTTTTTCATCTATAAATCAGACTTAATGTTACTTCATTTGAAGGGTATTATGAAGATTAAACAAAATATTTAAACAAATCCACTTACTCTTCGCCCTTAGTTAAGTGATAAAGTGGACTTTAAGGTAGAAAGTCAGATGCCACTCATGTATAGCTCTATTTATTTTCTTTAGAAGCCATTTTGAAGATACTAAAGTATAGTACAACAACTATTGATAATCTCCTACCTCTTTTGTCTGGAACTCACTATCATTTGTCTATTTGTTTTCCTGAGAAACTATCTTATAGATAACAATATGTGAAACAATAACGATTGATAATTTCCTACCACTTTGTCTGTAATTTGGTAAGGCCCCCCTATTATTATGTTATCCTTCTTTTAGTCTTTAAAATAAAAAAAAAAGGAAGTCAGATGCAGACACACTAAAATTAAGTTTTACAAGCTCAGAATTGATAAAGGACCCACTATCCTTGGGGAATAAACATGGGGCTGCTGGTTTAGAAACAATACGGTATTCTGAGATTCTATCCTACAGTCAGTAATACTTCACACAGGATGCGGCATGTGACAAGACATATCTTTCCATGGGAAATTGCTCTTGCCACTCAAATGCTGTCTGGTTCAATTGTGGGACAATACATTTATTTATGCATTTGATAAATATTTAATAAATAATTACTACATATGCTTCATTATACAGGGGACATAAATGGTAGAGGTATAACTCTTACATTAACATCTAAGCGGACAAATAAAATGTATGTCATATACTGTGATAGAGGTGTGTACCAGAAAGTTTCTGTGTATCAGAAACCTGAAGTGTCCAGATACAGGCAACTAGTCTTGACTGAAGAGACAGAGTGTCATAGAAACCTTCCTGGAAGAAATAACCCATACGAAGTTGCAAGGTTAAATCAGAATTATCCATGGAGAAAGAAGAAAAGTCAAAGTATGGGGAATAAATAGTATATACAAAAGCAAACAATTTGAACAAATACGGCAAATACTTCTAATTGATTATGGTTTGATATATACTCAACTTCTATTTATAGATGGAATGAAAATAAGTAAACATATAGACAAAGAAGATAGAGATAAACTAGTGATAAACTATCAAAAAAGTGGAAGTATTGCTTAGTACTTAGTGATAATAAAGGCCTCACTAAAGAGAGAGAATTTTCATTAACAGTGGAACAAAAGGAGTCAGGCATGTGAAAGTCTGCAAACAAATGACCCAGCAGGTGCTAAAATTGAAAACAAGAACAAACTTGTTGGCAATGTGGAAAATTGGCCAGTGTGGCCACAGAGGTGGGAATGGAGGACTTCTGTCAGGAGATTGTGGTAGCAGATGAATTAAAGTGCCAAGAACCAATCAGGTGACATACACTCCTATGAACAATGTTTAGACTTTTGCTTCTACTGCAAGTGAGATGGAAAGTCATGGAAAGATTCTGAGTGGTAATACGCCCAAATTTACATTTTATTATGAGAAATGAATCTTTAAAAATAGACAAAAATTAAAGCATGAATCACTGTGTGTGCTCTACCTTAAGGAATTTGGCTGTTACCTGATGGATAAGAGAAGTTACTGATGGATTTAAAACTGGAAAAGTCATTGAATAAAATTCTAATTCTAGAAAGATAATCTGGAAATACGTACAGAATGAATTTAAGGTAGAAAAAACTATAGTTAAAGACACCATTAAGATAGTGATGGCAAAACCTTTAGAGACTGAGTGTTCAAACTGCAACCCAAAACCCAGTTATTTATCACACAGGTCCAACACTGCAATTACACCTGAATACTGAGGTTTTAGTTTGGAAAAAAACTCAGACAACTCGTGACATCATCACAGACGGCGCTCTGTGTGCACACTGGCACGCATGCCATAGGTTTGCCTATGATTTAAGGGTTTAAAGACATTTTGCCCAGGATTTAAGACACTGATTTAAGGGTTCCTAAAATAATGTAGATAAGATTGCAAGGATACAAACTAAAGAAATTAGTTTAAGAATAAAGACAAAAGCTGGGTGCAGTGGTGCACTCCCGCAATTAGAGTTACTTGAGAGGTTGAGGCGGGAGGATCCCAAGTTTAAGACCAGCTCACCTAGCAAAATCCTGTCTCGAAATAAAAAGTAACAGAAGGGCTGTGGATATAGTGCAGTGAAAGCATTTCGGGGTTCAATCCCCAGCACCTCTGCCCCCACATGAATGAAGACAAATAGTTTTGGTATATACGCAAATTAATGCAGGTAGGAAGGAGGTGACAGAGAAGGAGAACGCTGGTGTCTCTCCAAGGCTTTTTTTTTTAGGTTATTGGGCATACAGTGCTATCATTCAATTAAACCAAGAACAAAGTAATAAGAGAAAATCTTTTTTACATGTCTTAAGTGAGAGGACTGTTAAGATTTTC
>NW_004956798.1:0-3120 GCF_000276665.1 Chinchilla lanigera
ATATGCACTATATATCCAAATATGAATATTTCCATCTATGTACAATATATTTCTATATTTGCACCTGTTAAATATTTTGACCGCTGCTCCCAGGCACAAGTAACATTCCATACCAGTTTTCTGTCCTGGCCTCACCTTTTGGTTGGCACGCATGAAATTGACTTCCCAGCTCTGACCTTGGCTTCACTCAGGAACTGTTCCAGTTCTCCCCTGCCGCTGGCTGCACTGCCTCAGACTGCCTCAAGTTACACCCCTTTTAACTGAACCCAGGCTTTGGGACCTTCCTTCCCCAGCACAGCGGGTGGGGTTCACTCCCACTTCTCTTGCCTGTGTAGATCTCAGTGGGTCCTGGGGAGAAGCAGCCTCCTCTCCTCCTTTCTATGAAAACTCACTGCCCAGGAAGCCATCTGAACTCTCAGCCAACATGATTCTCTCTCAAGGGCCATTTTCACTGCATGTCTTGACTTCAACTGCAGAAAAAAAAGCTTTATCCTTTTGTAGAAGAATTTCAGGAATCAGCGGCAGGTGGGGAAGAATTTTGGGAGCTGAAGAATCTAGAATGCGAATATTTTATGAGTCCACATGCAAGTCTTTTGATTTCAAATTTGTCATACTTGAACTTTTAACATATTCTTTTCTCAAAGAGGGAAGAAGTTTCTCTACATTCTTTGGTTTGTGCTTGATTATTTGCATGGGTCATGTGAGTATCCAGGCTTGAGTGAGATGAAGCTGCTGTCTGATATGCCACTTGTTACGTTAAGGTATACAGAGTCATACAGTTTAATGAAAAAAGATGGACTCCGAAAAGACTCTAAAAAGACTATGAGTGAGACACCTTTAAAACTCTTGGTCAAGAGGTCAAAAATCTTAACAGTGATTACTAAGCTGGCCATCAGTTGAAACAAATAAGTATGTCCGTATCTTCAGTAGCCCTTACAATAAAAAATATTAGCCAATATTAATTGGATGCTTCTTCTATGGTAGGAACTATGCTCAGGTTTACACAGGCACTGTCTCATTTAATCTTCAAGACAAATTTGGGGGGTGGGTACTGTTGCTAGCCCCATTTATATAGTTTGCAGAACCTCCAACCCTCTGGATTTTGTTTGGGTTTGGCAGATAGGAGTCACTACAAGCGCTTGCCAGACGGGAAGAGAGAGGTGAAGAGGGGAGAGAGAGAGAAATCATTTATGACTATCACTTCTGCGGGTCAGCTGTCCCCTCTCCAAAGCTCCAGCTCTTATTGGGAGCTCGTAATACCATTTCTTCCCCTTCCACCTTCTAATCCAGGAGGAGTAAGAGCTTGCCACTGTTTCTAGTCTCTGGGGGCTCTGACATCGCTAGTTGGCTCCCGGAACTCTGCCCACATCACCATAAATGGTCTCTTCATTCCACTGTTTCCACGGATCTCAGCTGAAGGGGCCTTCTCTTTCCTGCTGTAATCCTGACAAATAAGTTAATATTTGCTCTCAGAACTATCTGCTACAGATCCTGCCCACTTAACTTCCATATTTACGGCCTTCTTCTAAAACCTAGGTTGTTAGTGATGCGTGGCGGTACACACCTTTATTCCCAGCTACTCTAGAGGCTGAGGCTGGAAGAGCACAAGTTCAATCCTAGCCTGGACAATTTAGAAAGCTCCAGTCTCAAAAATAAAAAGGACTGGGGATGTAGTGTACTACATAGGCTTTAGAACAAAGTACCAATAAATAATAAAATTTTTTTAAAATGCTAGATTTTTGCTTATTTGTTTTGAAACATCTGTTTGGCTTTAAGGGGAACTAATCTTACATCTAAAATTCCCTGCTTTTCAGGTGGGTGCAGATTGTTCTGACTCTCTGCTGTAGGAACCAGATAGTGTATCTCTATCTACATATTCATGGATATTGATCCTTTCCATGGGATTACTACTTCTTATTCAGGAATGTGCAGTTAGAAAGTCCCAAGGGCTCATATTCAGTTTGACACAAGCACACATTATAGTAACCAGCCAGCAATTTTTTATCCTTACAAACCAAAATAAACATTTGGGGGCATTTCTGGAAAATGTGATCAGGCAAATTTCAGCAAGATGCTGTTCATGGCTTTCCCAAGATCTGTGTGGAAAAGGGCTTTTTTTATTGCTAGCTCTAGGAGGTCAGCAGCTTAACTGTACTCTTTGGAAAACTTGA
Source organism: Chinchilla lanigera (assembly GCF_000276665.1). Lineage (NCBI taxonomy): Eukaryota > Metazoa > Chordata > Mammalia > Rodentia > Chinchillidae > Chinchilla > Chinchilla lanigera. The sequence goes on from NW_004956798.1 coordinate 2,172, forward strand.
ATATTTAGGATGTAATTTTATAGGTGGATAAGTGGCCTTGTGTTTAGATGAATTCGTATGCATTTGAAATGAAGGCAGAGATTAGAAATACAAACTTGAACTGTAGCTTCACACTGGTTTCCAGGTTCTTAGAGGATAGGTAAGAGAACCTTTAAATACTTGTCCTGGGATCTCCATCCCTAGACATAACTCAGTATTGAATGATGTGTAAGACAACCACACACGTAATGGCTTTTTAAATACAGTATCACATCAATGTAATCCAATTTTCCTTTTCCCAGCCCTCATGATTCATATTTTCTTAGCCACTGGAATTCTTACATATAGTTTCCAAGTTGATAGGATTGATTTTTTAAAATGGTAGTGTGACTAAGCAGAGATAGCTTCTGGTAGAGCTACATTGCTCCAGGCACCAATTTATTTCCTGGATTATGTTCTGCCATGGGTCTGTATAGTATATGTTAAGATAATTGTGGTTGATCAAAGTCCAATTCTAAATTTGTTATTTCCTTAGCATGAGCCCAGGGCACAAACAAATAAAAAACATACTTTATAAGAGTGTTTGTCTTGGTTACTTTTCTCTCATTGCTGAGACAAAATACCTGATGCCCAGAATTAAGGAAGGAAAGGTTTATTTAGCTCACAGTTTGTGCAAGTTTCAGTCTATAATCAGTTGGCTCCAAGGCAAAATAGCAGGGAACAGGGGCAACACTTCAAGGTGGCACAAGACAGCAAAGCAGCAAGAACAGAAAAAGGGGGGAGCACAAGCCTCTTTCCCTCCTTATATTGTAATCAGGCTGCCCCTACCCAGGGGCATGCAGCACTCACATCATCCCCACGCCCTCCTGCTGCACAGGCTTAGGATGGTACAGAGTAAGGACTCGACCTGCTCAGTCACTCATTTAACCTTCTAAACTCCTCACATTGATCCAGTGAGCAACATTCCAGA
>NW_004956799.1:0-1596 GCF_000276665.1 Chinchilla lanigera
TTTTTTTTTTTTTTTTTTTTTTTATATGGCCCAAGCTTTTCAGTTTATCACTTTTTTCTTCATGGTACCAATCGATTTCTACATCATTAAGCATCCCATCCCTTGTTAGCCAGGAACAAGACAGCTAGAATAAAGTGAAAGTAGCATGGTAGACAAGCTTATTCATGCTTTAAAACTTTTTAAAAATTTTCTATAGTCAACATTCTCTGCCTTTAGTTTATCTGGCACCAGTACATGGCTGGGAGTCTAAGGAGGTGAATACAGAAATTTAGTTGGCTACATTGCAAAACTACATATGAAAGCCATTCTAGAGAAGGAAGAGCATATACATTAGATAGGCAGTTGAAAGTTTCTGTCACAGTAATTTGGGAATTCAGAAAATGAAAAAGAGAATGATCACCATTCAAAACTGAGCAAGTGGCCAGAAAATAGACAGAGCAAAGAGGGACAAGAATAAAATTCTTGAGGACAAACATAGGAGTTTTGAGATTATTTTCATGATGTGTAATCTGTGAATCAGCAATGCATGAAAGAAAGACAATAAACAAACTTACAAGAAAGGCCATTTCCACAAGACATACCTCATTTTGCAGATAAAAAGTATTTACATACTAGTATTTCTAGGTGGAACAGCCATGCATACAGATATACACTTAGCATGTATGGGAAATGCTTTAAGACAACAGCAAGAAAATGCTTGTCTACAAAGAAAAAAAGTACTGTAAAATAAAATGAGAAACCCACTTATCCAAAGAAGAAAAAAGTAGAACTATTTAAAATTTTATGAACAAATCTAGATAATGCCTAGTTCAAAGACAATGCCATATTCAAAAAACAGTGTTAACTATAAAAACTTTGGGGTGCAGAAAAACTGTTAAAAGGTCTGAGTAGATGGCAATACTGATGTATGACTTGCTGACACACTGTACACACATATCAAATTATAGCATCTTCATTCATATATGAGTATAATTATAACAATTATAAAAATAATGAAGAATTACATATATTTTATATTTGTTTCAAATTGGATATACAAATTTGTTTCCTCACTTTGTGACTTAACCAAAACCCTCTTTAGTTAGTAAAAGCAAGGCAAAATTTTTATGGGAATATGCAACATACTAGAATGCAAAGTGTGGGGACTGAGTGGTTTAAAATCCGATGTCATTAACCTTAATTGCACTGGTTTGCTCAGTAGAAATTTTATACATGTACAGAAATATTTCACTCTACATCATAAATATGCACTTTTTGAGTTTCTATTATGCATTAGTAAAACATTTTAAAAGGTCTGAGTAGATGGCAATACTGATGTATGACTTGCTGACACACTGTACACACATATCAAATTATAGCATCTTCATTCATATATGAGTATAATTATAACAATTATAAAAATAATGAAGAATTACATATATTTTATATTTGTTTCAAATTGGATATACAAATTTGTTTCCTCACTTTTATTTATGACTTAACCAAACCCTCTTTAGTTAGTAAAAGCAAGGCAAAATTTTTATGGGAATATGCAACATACTAGAATGCAAAGTGTGGGGACTGAGTGGTTTAAAATCCGATGTCATTAACCTTAAT
>NW_004956800.1:0-3044 GCF_000276665.1 Chinchilla lanigera
AACTGCATAGTGAAACCCTGTCTCAAAAAGACTAAATAAATAAATTTTTAAAATATAATATTTAAGAAAGTATAGCTGAAAACATTTTAGAACTACAGTGTTTTTCTTTAAATTTAAGCTTACCTATTTTCATTGAAATTTCCAGTGTATTTTGCCCCAGTTGGGAAAGTGTAAGTCCCCAATCCATGAAACATATTGTCCTTAAATTGTCCTTCATACACTGCTCCTGAAAAATGCTCAAGTTTTCCAAAACCATTCATCTGTGTACAGCAAAGGAAATGAACTCAGAATTTAAACTTCATAGTTTCCCCAGAACTTTCAAATATATAAATTTAACTTAGTTATTATTTAGTTAACTTTGGTTTTTGTTTGGTTTTGTTTTGGGTTGTTTGAGATAGGGTCTCACTCTGTAGCTCAGGCTGGCCTAGAACCCTGGACAATCCTCTTGCCTCAGCCTTCGTGTGTTGGGATTACAGGCATGTGCCACTACGCTCATCTACTTTAGTCAACTTCATATCAGTATTTTGACAGAATTGTTGTCCTTCCTCTGTATCTGTCTGTGAAGCCTGTGAAATTAAATGCTCTCCATCCAGGGCATGTGAACTACGGGGTTCCATGATGATGACAACAGGGACCTTCATGAAGCCCTCAATGTATCGGAAATCTTAAAGGGCAACCAGTGTAGTTAGTTCAGGAAACAGTACAGAATATTAATTAAGAATGTGAACTTAAACCAGGCATGGTGACACTCACCTATAATCCCAGAACTTTGGGAGGCTGAGGCAGGAAGATCACAAGTTTGAGCGTAGCCTGGGCAATTAGCGAATTTGTATGACCTTGTCTCAAAGATTAAAAAAAGGCTGGAGATGTACCTCAGGGCAAAGGACCTGGGTTCAGTCCCTGGTACTTTGAAAACAAAAACAGAAATAGAAACCCTATACACACACACACACACACACACACACACACACACACACACACAACCAAAAGCAAACAAAAAATAGAATGTAAATCCGGATTCAAATAGGCTTGGTTATACTTTTTTGTTTATCATTTATTAGGCAAGAACCCTCAGCCTGATTTCACTCATTTATAAAATAGGAGTATTAATAGCACCTATCTTATAAGGGTTAAATATCACCCTTTGTTATAGGCTACTCATTACATGTATTTTTATTAACGTTGAAATGCTTATTTATCTGCTGTCAGTATTAAAAGCAACACTAAGGGGGTCGGGGATTTAGCTCAGTGTTGCAGTGCCTGCCTGGCAAGTGTGAGGTCCTGGGTTCGAGTCCTGATACCAAAACCAAAACAAAACAACAGTAAGGGCTGGGGGTGTTGCTCAGTGGTACAGCACATGCCTATAACTCGAGAGGCCCTGGTGCCCGTCCCCAGCTGGATGGCAGAAAGAAACAAACACAAAAACTATAATACCTTGTCGTCTTTCCAGTTTCCTGTGTAGACAATCCCATTAGGGGTGGTATGAACACCGATTCCATTTCTCTCATAGCTGCCAGAAGATGTTCTTGTACAGTCACCATCTAAACAAGGGAGAAACACCAACATATTTTAACTGGGAACCATGTTTGACTAAATAATATTTACGTCTGGGCCTGGGCCTGTTCCTAACTGTACCCTGTGTTTATTTTGGTCCCCTAGCACCCAAACCAATGAGACCAGAGATGAAGAGATCCATGGATCTAGGATCCTCAGACCCAAGGGCCAGAAAAATCGACAGGTCTTGCAGGTTGTCAAGGTGTCCTGTCTGCACTTAACGTTGGAGTTTGGATTTAAAATGTCTTCCTACATTAGGAGTTCTATGTTACTTTATGTAGGTGAACTTACAGCCAAATAGTTGGATAAAATGTGACAGCCTTGCTTTTTATTGTTAAGCTATTTAATTTTCTATATAGGAAAATAATTGAAATAGATGCTTACCGTACTTGTCTCCATTTGGAAATATAAAGTTTATCTTATACACTTCTGAGGCTGCTTTAAAAAATTTAAGAAAAGTTGTGTAAGTTAAAAATGCTCATGTCAGAAGGCTACAATAAATGTGCTTTCAGCACTAGCCAAAGACATGCACTTCACACAATCACAAGCACGTCATGGTTACTCAGCATGTCCACTGACTAGTGAAGAGTCCTGTGAAATAAACAATTTCCACCAGATAATAAATTTTTATTTATTATAACAAGTATATAATTCACAAACCACAAAATTTACCACCCCCCCTTTTTTTTGGTCTTTTTGAGACAGGGTCTCACTCTGAAGTTCAGGCTGGCCTCCAACTCACTTATGTAGCCCAGGCTGGCCTCGAACTCGTAACCATCTTCCTGCCTCAGCCTCCCAAGTGTTGGGATTACAGATGTGAATTTACCTTTTAAAGGTATAACAATTCAATGATTTTAGGATCTGTGGAGTGGTGAAACCATCAGCATATCCAGCTTTAGAATGTCTTTATCAGTACCTATTCACCACTTCCCCAAACCCCTGGTAACGGCTATCTATTGTCTGTCAATAGATTTTCCTGTTCTGGACATTTCTTTTAGATATAATCACAATCATCCTTTCACTTAACATATTCTTGAGGTTCATCAGTGTTGCATAACGTGTCAGTGCTTTACTCCTTGTATGGAACAGCACATTTTGTTTATCCATTCATCAGTTCACAGGCACCAGGTTATTTCCGGTTTGGGATCATTAGGAATAGCATTCTGCTATTGACACTGGTGCACACATTACTCTGGAGGACACATTTTTCTCTTGGGTAGCTGACTGGCCTATTGAGCGGTACAGAGGTAAAGGTGGGAAACAGAAGACAGGAAATAGAAAACACTGCAAGTGGGGAGGGAAAAGAAGCCCAAGCACAGCGAGGTTGGAATGGGGACCAGGTGAAAAGGGAGGAATGAGGGCCCCACCCCTGAGCGAAATGTGTCTTTGTCTGGAACACTTAGTGGACCAAAGTACTAGGAAGTCATTTTTCTCCCAACACTGAAAAAAAACAGAGGATAAGTAGACTCTAAATTCTAGGACGGTAGACT